>NC_060274.1:125113007-125362605 GCF_021613505.1 Equus quagga | reverse complement strand
GTTGGGAGGGGGAGGGAAGTTGCACCTTTATCTCAAGGGCCTTTGTTCTTGCCATAGGGAATCTCTAAGGCAGATATACAATGCATGCTCAACGGCCTCGGTCAGGCCCTTTTGGAAAGACAAGGTCAGGCCTAATTAGGTTTATACCAAATGGCTTCCTCATATTCTCCAATATATCCTATTGCTTGCCATTTTTATTTGTCACTCAAGAGGAAGACGTGGCCCTCCCCATCGACACGGTAGCCTCACTGAGTGCTTTTTATTCCACACCTCCTCCCCCTCCCCCCCAACTACGAGGAACGTGCAAAGAAAAGAGATGGGGAAGAAAGATGCCAAAGACTTTCAGTGGGATTGTGCCTGATTTTTTTTTTCTGCTTAAAAAAAAACCTTTCCACTTTTCTCCCCTATAATGTGCATGTATTGTCTTCATAGTCAGATAACTAAATCTCTTGTTTCTTGGTGGGAGGTATGAGTCAAGTTTATTTTCATTGCATTCTGTAGTCAGGTGAGCCCTCACTCCAGCGGGCCCCCACCATTAACCCCCCACCTCATGTGCATCCTCAGTCTCCCCCACCACCGGAAAAAATGCATGGTCTTCACCACCTTGAAAAACTATGGTTGCCTCTCTTCATCCCAACACCACGGGCTCATTTCTTTCCTTCCACTCGCTGCCTGACCTGTGATGCTTATTCTGGATGACGAGGCGTTGGCCAGGGAAACAGAGACCCTCTATGAATTTCAGGCAGAAGGACATTTAACCGATGGGTGTGTGCTTACATCGCAGGAAGGGCTGGAGCAGCACAAGAGGGTAGTGGGGCCACCGCTACCTGCCCAAGTTGGCATGTGCTGCCACCATCACAGGAGGAAAAAGAGCTTCTACCTCCTGTACAACTTCCGGATTCATTAAAGTGCATCTCAGGTGAAGGCCAAACTATGCCTGGAATCCTACTGGCAAAGGAGTCTGTGAAGCAGACTGCTCATGTGTCCAGCCTGCACGGTACTGGAGTGAGATGGAAGAGGATGGGAAATGGGCACTGACTGTTGCTACATGATATCCAGTACATATTTCCTCTTGAATTTTCTCCAAATCCCCCACCTTTCTCCAGAGTCACCAGTTCTTTCTATCGTGACAAATCCAAAGGCCATCTCGATTCTTACTCTCCTTGACCCAACTCTGATTATGTGGCAGCTTTTACTGGGTCTCCCCCCTCAGCCTCCCCGACTCTGGGCTGGCCTGCCTTATCTCCCCATCTACCCTTTTCTGTTCCCTCCTCCAGCCCTTTGAGCAGTCCAATTTGCCTGTCCCTTGACAAGTCTTTTCACACTCACGGCTTCGGCGATCACCAGCATGCAAGACCTGGATATTTCCACATGAATGTCCCATTCTAACCTCAGAAACCTTTCCAATACCAACTTTGTCATCCTGTTCTGTCCTTCAGAACTGTCTCCCTCACCCGACCTCCCTTTTTTATCCCTTTCTCTGGTAGGAAACTCTAGAGTCCTGGCTGATGTTCCCCACATCTTGTCAATCACTTGCAGTGTCTGAATTGTCTTTCACAATGTTTCTTCCGTGTGTTCTTTGTTCTCCGTGTGTTCTTTGTTCTCCGTTTCGAATCTTGTCAGCGGCTTCTCTCTCATTAAATTAGAGCAGCAGATCCTTTCTGATCTGTGTGACTCTTGCTTCTTACTCCCCTGCCCTCACCCCAGTCCATCCTGACATTCTGCTGCCTTTTCCAATCTTCCTTCAACACCACTTTCACCAAAGAATGCCTCAATTGGAAATCAACAATGCTCCCCAAATGCCACCATTTATGCCCTTCTGCCAGATTTTAAGGTCCTCCAGAATCTGGACCCATTCTACCTGTTCCACATTTATAATGGGTTTTATAATGCATGGTTTATAATGATACTTCCAAAAAAAAAGCCCTCGCTGATCAGTCTTGGAGAATGCTTGCTCATGCTTGCTATGCTTCCATAACTGTAAATAGAGGAAAAGACTCAAACATTTATCCTGCCTTTGTTCAACACACTGTGCCTCAGAGGAATCTGCTAGTCGCTGAAGGAGAGGTCCTCTTGTAGAGATATGCCAACTAATAAGTGAGAACGAATGCCAGGATTAAAACGTCACCATTCTGCAACTCCTGATGAGTGAATGGATCTAGGCTGTCAATACCACGAAAAGGAGGAACCTGACATTAAGTTCGTCTTTATAGAGATTCACAATACTGCTTATACAGTAATAAGAAAACAACCCAACTCGAATCGGATCAGGACTCCAGCTCTAGCTTACTCATTTACAGGAGATACAGAGCAAAGGAACACAACAAACCACGCCCCAGGGAGGCAGTTGTGAAATCCAGCCTGTGAAAACTCTGCACGTCAAATGACCCAGTTTCCTCAACAAGTAAATTGCATAAGAGAAAGAGGAGAAGCCTATAGATGAAAAGAGAATTAAGAGACAGAAAATGGATTAGTGGTTGCCAGGGGCCGGGGAGGGAGGAGAGAAATGGAAGTGTTTGCTAATGGAATGGGGGTTTCTTTCTGGGGTGAAGAAAATGTTCTGGAATTTGATAGTGGTGATGGTTGCATAACCTTCTGAGTATGCTAAAAATAACTGGACTGTGTACTTTAAAAGGTGAATTTTATGATATGTGAATAATATTGTAATTAAAACATTTTTTCTACAGAGAATTACAAGACATGCCAACCAATGAGAGTGTATGCATCTTATTTGGACCCAAATTCAAAATACAAGCTGGAAAAAAAATGTTACGAGACAATCAGGAAAACACGAGGGCTGCCTATTTGATGGCGTTGAGGAATTAGTGGCACATTTTTCGGTAGGCGATCGTGTTGCAGCTTTGTTTTTAAAAAGAGTTTTCAAAAGGGTGATTTTCCTTTGTAATTATATGTTGAAATATTTTCAGTTGAAGAAAATATGATGTCTGGGTTTGCTTCACAATAATCTGGGGAGGGAAGGGATGAAACAAGATTGGATGGAATCCTGGGGAGGATGGACGGATGGAGGGTGATTGGCCTGCTGTGAGGCCGGGGTGAGGGGCTGGTAGCTGCTACTCAAAATCAGTCACCTGTTCTTCAAGCCACTGTCTCAGGATCTTTTTTTTTTTTTTTAAAGATTTTATTTTTTTCCTTTTTCTCCCCAAAGCCCCCCAGTACATAGTTGTATATTCTTCGTTGTGGGTCCTTCTAGTTGTGGCACGTGGGACGCCGCCACAGCGTGGCTTGATGAGCAGTGCCACGTCCACGCCCAGGATTCGAACCAACGAAACACTGGGCCACCTGCAGCGGAGCGCGCGAAATTAACCACTCGGCCACGGGACCAGCCCCTCAGGATCTTTTTGACAAGGGACAGTGGTGGTGTGATTGGGCCTACACCCAGCTCCTGCGGGTGGTCCCTGTCCTGGGGCCTGGAGCTGGCTGAGAACTGATAAGTGCGCTGCACGAGGCAGCGATGCTCAGAGTCCGCCCACACCTTCTTCAGAAGCATCCCTCACCAAGAGCAAGGATATACTGCCGCTGAGGCGGTGGGGCAGCCACCGAAGAATCCAGCTTTCTGTGGCCACCTTTATCCCTTTCCCAGTACGACCTCTGTTATTAACTCCTCGGTGCCTTAGGAAGCTCACGATTCCACTCTGCAGAGTCAGAAGCAAAGAAGGAAAAAGAACTGATTCGGAAACAAGGCGCATGAGAGCTTAACTATTGGGGAGCCTCCACGGAGCAGCAGAGCTGAAAATCAGAACGCACACCAACTCGTCCTGTTTTGGAGTGGTTTCTATTCTAGAGATAAAGGGCAGCGAGTTATTGGGAACAAACACGAGAGCAGGGGGACACAGGGCTATTCACTTAGCCCTCCCGTGGAAAGGCGTAGCTTGCAAAGGCGGTAACAGGGACCCACTCGGTTTCTGGAAATGACCCCTGGCTGAGGCTCCGGGCTGACAGAGAACAGTGTCAGGGTCTGCCTTCCACGTCCAGTTGTGGGGAGGAAGTGAAGGCGCTTCTGAGCTGCTTCTGATTAGAGTGGGGTCAGGAGGGGAGCCTTATCAACACCATCTGAGCACCACAGCCAGGAGCCCGGGGAGAGGCGCGACCAAAGTGTTCTGTGACAGCTGCTCAGAGTGTCAGTTTCCATTCAGTCCTTCTTTCCTCCCCACTCCCTTAATCCCACCGTTTACCAGCACCTTCTACCACTTGCTCCAGCTGCCAGAGGGGCCCTCCAGCTTAGTTTAGTCGTTAGGAACTGACTTCCCTACCGAGGCCTTGAAAATTTTGTATATTACAGTCAGTGAATTTTATTAAGTGTTTATTCACTCAATTGTTCATTCATTTCGAAAGCCCTCACTGAGTACCTATGAAGTGGGAGCTTGAGCGCTCAGCACAAGGAATGCATGGATGAAAGAATTCGGGAGCCATTCACTCTCTAGTTGGGGAGCCAGAAAAGCGGGTGGCTGATGAGAACATGAGGCCCTAGGCAGCAGGATAAAGGCAGCACAAGGGACTCTGCCTGGACAGTGACAGGGAGCGGGGAGAATATACAGTGTTTTCTGCCAAAGGCAGTGGCTGGGGGTTCAGAGATGTGGTGATGGAGTCAGAGAGGTGGGCCCCGGAAGTACTCCAAGGGATTAATTTCCATTCTGGGCCCTGGAGAGCAAGGCATCTGATATCCAGACCAATGCAGTTATTAGTCCCCAAGGGACCATGCAGAGGAGAAGCAGCGTGGCTGCAATGACACACCTGGGTGCAGGTCCCTGAGGCATGCACGCTGCTCCTGCTGTGCTGGGCTCTGGAACAGTTGTCCTACACACACGTGGGAGCAGAGGCTGCGGTCCAGGCAGTTGAGAAAACACTCTTCAGATATAAGAGGCAAAGAGGTTCGGGGAGCAACGGGAAGGCTGTCTCAATTATACAGGTATTTAATTTTCCATTTCCTGTAACCATGTCTATCAATTGAAATTATGATGAGATTTAGATGAGGGATCATCTAACGTGGTATTTCCAGTGACTTGGACTATTTCTATTTCAGTAACTCAGCCACGAACCACTGCAGGAAAAAGGAAAAGAAAAAAGATACACATATATATTATTTCCTCCATAATCAGGAGCTTTTGGGAGCGATATCATCCTTGTTATTTTCTTCACTTTGCTCCGATGGCCAGTCTCATTCTCTAAGAAAGATTATGCTGGCTTTGTTATTATTTTTATTATCATCACTATTTTAAACTAAAGCAAATATGATAGAACAGGGTGGAAGAAAGTTTTGTGGACTTTCCCCTTTTTGCCCCACACCTTAGCTCTCATTCCTAAACTCCTCTAAGCAAAGTGCTTAGGCGTGAGCTACTGAGAGATGCTCACAGAGACAAGCATTTGCAGCTTAGCAATAGATAACCATGACGGCAAGGAGAGCCTCGGTCCTCCTGGCAAGATTGTACCCGGCGCCCTGAAACCTCCCTCCTTTCTGAGCCAACAGGCACCTGGACAGCCCTCTTTCTCCCAGGCTGCCGCCTGGAGGCTTAACTCTTGAGGGTGACGCTGAGCTGGCCCCATTTCAGAGGCTATTACCGGGGAGGTAGGCTTCAATCCCAAAGCCATAGGAAACCAGACTTCAATCCTAAAAGTCTGGCATTTAGGCTAAGTATGAACGAGAGGATCAAACCTGCAAAAGACCATTTCTGGTAAAAAAAGAGATTACGCAGTTGTCCTTAAACTTAGACAAAGAATGACGTTATTCCTAGTTGTTGTAAGTGTATTTATTAAGAACGTTCCCCCTGCCCCTTGTGCTCACCTGGGCAGCACATATGCTAAAATTGGAACGGTACAGAAAAGATTAGCATGGCCTCTGCGCAAGGATCACACACAAATTTGTGAAGCATTCCATTTAAAAAAAAAGATTATTCCCCCCCCAAGTGAATATTTTGCCAAGTTACCTTTTTAATTGGATATAAAATCAAATGGTAAAAAGCCAGTCAAATTTAGCAGTGGGGGGTTGTATACCAACTTTAGTGACACTAATGTTAATAAGTTCTGATAACCCACTACCATCGGACCAGCCAAAGCAGCTGCTTTCACTTTCATTATATAAATCTCTGAAGTAGCTACTCCAAATAACTTAGGATGAGCTTTTTTCGTAATTTTTCAAAAACAATTTAATATTATATGAACAATACTGTACCATGCTACAAAAAGCAATACATTTCCTGATTATTTTCCTTGGATCTTAAATGGCTTAGCACAAACTGATATTCAAAATGAATGTAGTTGCATGATGGGAAATAGAAACAAATTACCAGATGGAAGCCACTTGTGTTTCACAAATATCTTAAGGCACACAGGGATCGCAGAAAAAAATAATGAACATACTTGTGCCAAATGTTTAGCAACAAAAATATAAAACATTTAATGTCAACAAAATCAGCTTTGATTTTTTGATCATCTTCCTGTCTATGATTTGCAAAACGCCTTCCTGATTCAAGGCAGCAGCAGATGGCAGTCATACACAGAAGATTCACTTTCCACATAAAGCTTGGCTGGAGAACTTCTCAGCCAAAAATACACTTAGCGTTCCCACTTGTTATTTTCTAGACTTTTTCCTCTTTTCCTAATAACCCCTAATAGTCATAATAAGTCAAACAGTTATGCCAAGCTTAATATGACCATATCCTTCACCTTTAAGAAAGACAGCTGCTGCTCTGTGGAAGTTGCCTTAAAATGCTGAAAATACTCTTTTATCAATGTTGTTGGAGGTGGAATCCCACTCAGTGATTAGCTATAAGCACCCTTGCCAAATTCCAGGTAAGAAATCCTACACGAACCAGAAGAAAAGGAATGAGAAAGATTAGAAAATGATCAATAAATAGTTATTATCTTTACCTGTAACTCTTAATTTTCCTGTTTTAAATCATTCATACTTTAAAATACTAAACATTAAAGTAAATTGAAGGTTTCAAGGACAGAAGAAAATGTGTGTTCAAGATTATGATTAACTTGAATGCTTAGAAATGCCACTTTCTAAGGCATAACGTAAGTCTAAGTTTGCAGACTTTGTATGCATTGAGCTTGGCCAGTAAGATGGAGTTTTTTAAAGTAATTAGAAGGAGAATTATGATAGTTCCCTGGGACCAGAGGCTTAGAGACGTGAAGGGCTGAGACTTCTGGAGAGAAAAGAATAGAGAGAAGACACAGTCTCTAACCTCAGCTTTATAATCTCTCAGGCAGTGATTGGGACCACTTGCCAAAATGGACGAGCTATGATTTCCTGCAAGCCCGACCAGTCCGAGATTACTTTCACCTCTGCCACATTTGAGAGGTTCTTCCATTCATTTGGATGGAAGGCCATTCTGGTCTCAGACTACTCTTAGCAAAATGTAAGTAATCAACTTCTGTTTGACATGGTAGCCTGAACACATGCATTTGTCTGAATTTCTTCTCTAGCCCCACTAACTCCAGAGTGAAATAACAAAAAAGGGGCAAAGAGAAGAGAAAGAAGACATACCTGCATGTCTACCTCCTGCCTGGAACGGGGATTGGTGCCTGGAGCTGGAAAAGCCATCTTGAGATCTTGAGACAGATGCCCTCACTAAGGATGACATAAGATGAAGAGGAAGGATCTTGGAGCATTGATGACACATTGGGACATTGCTCCATCTCTTGACACTGCCTTGCTCCACACTTCTTGTGACCTGAGGACAATACGTCTGCATGGGTTCAAGCCACTATGTTTGGGTTTCCTGTTACACGCGGCTGCACACATTCCTGACTTGTAGAAAGAGTGTGCTCAAAGCATGGGCTATGTGTCACTGCATCATGAGAAATTTTAGGTAACACCATACATGCACTTAAAATACACTGATTCCTATAAGTAGAAAGTTCTTTCTTTCCAATTTTCTTTCATTTTTTCTGATTACATCAAGGGGGGAAAATCTTGGTTTGATGATAATATATCATTAACACTCCCATTTGCTAAGCTTCTTTTTAAACAAAGGGAGAATATCTTTTGCTGCAACAGTATCTTGCTAGGATTTAATAATGTTACTTTGTTTTCATTGTATTCATATTTATGGGTTCCTTATGGTAATTGATACTGATTTTCTAATTTTAGTAGAGATGGAAAGTTTTCTGGAAAAATAAATATATTTTTGGAAAACTTCTTGGGAATAAAAGGAACAACCTACTGATAGATGCAATAACATGAATGAATCTCAAGAACAATAACGAACAAAAGAAGCCAAACACAACACTGTACATAGAGTATAATTTCACCTATATGAAATTCTAGAAAAGGGAACACTGATCGATGATAACAGAAGCAGATCTGTGGTTGCCTAGGATGGAGGTTGAGGATGGGGACTGTGCAAAGGGAGGTGCATTTTGTAGTGATGGAAAATTCTACATTTTGGTTGTGGTTTCATGTATGTATACATTTATCAAAGCTCATAGATGGGCTGGCCCAGTGGCGCAGCAATTAAGTGCACATATTCGGATCCCGGCGAGGACATGGCACTGCTTGTCAAGCCATGCTGTGGTAGGCATCCCACATATAAAGTAGAGGAAGATGGGTATGGATGTTAGCTCAGGGCCAGTCTTCCTCAGCAAAAAGAGAAGGATTGGCAGCAGTTAGCTCAGGGCTAATCTCCCTCAAAAACAAAACAAAACAAAAAAACTCATAGAAATGCACAATTAAAATGGGTGCATCTTATTGTAAACAAATTATACGTCAATAAAGATAAAAAGAAAAAACAAGTGCCGAAGTAAAACTTATTTAAGGAAAATATTGTGTAAATAACCATTCGAGTGACACTTGGATTTCATAAACCCGTGAGATGAGTTCCAGATGGCTGTGATTCAGACCACATATCACTTCAACAGGAGTTTAACAGATGCTGGGATCAAGGTCCTAAAACTGCATCCAGGAGCCACTGCTGGGGCTGGAGATGAGCGCTGCTGAGGAGCAGGGGGCGGCCTGAGGAGGGAGATCTGAGGAAGGGAGGAAGATGTCACAATTAGCCTGCGTTACAGTTGTGCTTTGGCCTACTGGGAAAAAGAGCAGTTCTTCAGGAAGACAGGCCATTTGTCATGGGGGTCATAGGGGTGAATACTTTTCATGAGCTAACCTGTGCTTTTTTTCAGAATATGCTGGAAACCCTTCCATGGCCCCCTGCTGTCTTCAGATGAGGTTTAAATGCCGTAATTTCTCTGGGTCCTGTCTTCCACTGACTCGTCTCTGCAGGCTGTCCCCACTCTACCCGTGACCTCTGCTCTCCAGCCAGACCCAGGAACTGCTCAAAGCTCCATGCTGTTCCCTTTCCCATCCACCTCGACTATAGCAATAGCCTCCTACTGGCAGGGCGGGGAAGGAAATGATTAAGGAGAATCTGTGGACAAGAGCATCTTCAGCCAGCTCTCTCTAGGCAGTTCTCTGATATGATTTCTCCCTTTAAAAATCTCTGTGCCTGATGAAAAGATGCTCACCATCACTGATCATCAGAGAAATGCAAATCAAAACTACACTAAGATATCACCTTACACCCACTAGAATGGCTAAAATAACCAAAACAAAAAGTAACAAATGTTGGAGAGGTTGTGGAGAAAAAGGAACCCTCATACACTGCTGGTGGGAATGCAAACTGGTGCAGCCACTATGGAAAACAGTACGGGGATTCCTCAAAAAATTAAAAATAGAAATACCGTATGACCCAGCCATCCCACTACTGGGTATCTATCCAAAGAACTTGAAATCAGCAATTCCAAAAGAACCATGCACCCCAATGTTCATTGCAGCATTATTCACAGAAGCCAAGATGTGGAAGCAACCTAAGTGCCCATCAACTGATGATTGGATAAAGAAGATATGGTATATATATACAATGGAATGCTACTCAGCCATAAAAAAGGATAAAATTGTCCCATTCACAACAACATGAATGGACCTGGAGGGTATTATGTTAAGTGAAATAAGCCAGATAGAGAAAGACAATCTCTGTATGACTCCACTCATATGCGGAAGTTAAACATGTGGACAAAGAGAACAGATCAGTGGTTATCAGGGGAAAGGGGGGTGGGAGGTGGGCACAAAGGGTGAAGTGGTGCACCTACAACACGACTGACAATAATGTACAACTGAAATTTCACAAGGTTGTAAACTGTCATAATCTCAATAAAAAGTTAAAAAAAATCTCTGTGCCTCGGCTATAGCAGATGCCTGTTCTAGAATGCACAAGGAGAATGTAACTATGTGAACGACAATGGCATGTTGCCTTTGGGCAAAGATCTCAAAGGAATATGAAAAAAAAGGCAATTGTCGTGCTACAGTGATAGAATGCCAGGTACTTCTCTTTCTTTTAAAAGTTTACTTGCATGAGGCATTTTTGGGGGTGATATAAACATCCTAAAACTGGATTGTGGTGACGGTTGCACAACTCTATGAATTTACTAAAAATCATTGAATTTTATGGCACACAAATTCTACCTCAACTTTTACTTGTGCTCTTATAAGGTTTTAACAATGAGTGAAAAATTAGAAATTGAAGGAAAAAACCTGCAGTGGGATTCAGGTGCTTTATCATCGTAGCCATTGTACAAACATGTCGAGGCCCGGCCAGGTGCTCGGCCCCATGTGGTGTGGGCTTGGAAGACGTCGAAATGATTGAGGAAGCCTGGCCTTCGAGGCGTTTAATTGAATGCCTGATTCACGGACTCTGGGGTGCTCAACTGTATTCAGGGCCAGACTCTTCACGTTTCATACCGGGCTTGTCCCGGTGAGTAATCACTAAGATCAGTGTCAGCAAGAGAGGAAGACAGTGTCAGGCTCTGCAACCCTGGGGAAGGCCCTGCAGGATGAGCCTGCGGTGCCGACACCAGGCCCCTCCCAGGGAGATCAGCGGTCTCAGCATCGGGGGTTCTCTTTCCACAGGTCCCCCCTGGAGCTGGCAGCGCAGCTGGGAGGGCAGGCGCCGGGCCCGTGCAGGGAGGGCGGTGGTGTGGAACCCAGGGACCCAGGTGAAGCAGAGCCCTCGAAGTTAACCACTCGGCATGGGGCCGGCCCCCCTTGTCTTTTCAGTAATAGTCATTCTAACGGGTGTGAGGTGATATCTCATTGTGGTTTGATTTGCATTTCCCTGATGATGAGTGATGTCCAGCACATTTTCATGTCCCTGTTGGCCATCTGTATGTCTTCTTTGGAAAAATATCTATTCGGGTCCTCTGCCTATTTTTAAATTGGATCGTTTGTTTTATTGCTGTTGAGTTGTATGAGTTCTTTATATGTTTTGGATATTAACCCCTTATCAGACGTATGATTTACAAATATTTTATCCCATTCTACAAGTTGGTTTTTCATTTTATTGATGGTTTCCTTTGCTGTGAAGAAGCTTTTTAGTGTGATGTCCCACTTGTTTATTTTTGCTTTTGTTGCCTTTGCTTTTGGTGTCAAATTCAAAAAATCATCACCAAGACTACTGTCAGGAGCTTACTCCTATGTTACCGCTTACGTTACCATTTGTGAGCCTCGAAAGACTAACCTGTGCATATAAGCGGCAGAAGTGGAATCTGATGAGGTGTGTCATAGCTCAGGCTGCAATGACAAATTACCACAGACTGGGGGCTTAGACAAGAGACATTTATTTCTCACAGTCCTGGAGGCTGGGAGCCCACCATGAGGGTGAGGCGGGTAGATCCCTGGTGAGAGCTCTCTTCCCGGTTTGAAGGTATCCATTTCTCAGTGTGTCCTCACATGATGGGAAAAGAGATCATCTCTCCTGTCTCAGAAGGGCACGAATCCCATTCCTGAGGGCTCCACCCTCATGACCTAAGCACCTCCCAAAGCCCTCACCTCCAAATACCATCATCTGGGGGATTGAGGAGTCAACATATGGATCTTGGGGGGGACACATTCAGTACCCAGCAAGGTAGCAACAGCCTTTTGATTTTAACATATCAACCTTCCAGGCACTCAAGACTTTTCTCCATATGGGACATTTAGACCAAGACACCTGCCATTAAGTCACTGGATCCTGACAGCACCTAGCTGTAGAATGTGGTTTTCATTTAGTCATGAATATTCATTGAGTATCTACTGTGTTCGGGAAGCTACAGGCATGTGACCTCACCCCTGCTGGGTCCTCCTGCTTATTGCCTCCTGGAGGAGGCAAATGGAAATGGCCAGTGATTTCAGCGAAAGCAAGCTAAAGCAGAGATTGTTGCCAGATGCTCCAGCTGTCTCTTTCCTGTGAAGTGACTCTGTGTGGCCTCACAGAGACCATTGTCCCCTGCTGCAGGGGTCCCTCAACCCTCTCCACGTCCGGCAGTTTCTTCGACTTCCTAGCCATGGGCGCATCCTGCTGAGCCTGATGCCAGCACAGGACGGTGGCATGGATTTCCTACCAGCCATCGTCAGCCAAAACTTGCACATGTTCTATTCTTGGAAATGTATTCTTTCACCATTAACATTCTTTACTATATATATTATAATAATTTTATCTAAGTTTTTTTTCTTTAGTCATTTTCACAAACTGAATAACCTACACTGTAAATTGGATTGTGCTTACAATTTTCTTTAAAATGCAATAAAAGCTCTTTATCTAAGCTATGAATAGTCTCTCTCTTTCCTTGGAAATTCCTCAGGCTGAATGTATATTTCTACACATCCCTCAAAATTTTGGGAGGGGGCATTGGGCTTGGCATCAGAAAACTGGAGTTGAGACCTGGTGGGGTCACTTTTCAGCTGTGCCTCTTTGGGTGAGCTGCCCAGCCTCTCCAGTCTGAAGCTCCTGGTGTGTAAACTGTGTATGAGGACCTTATATCACACTTTGTTGTTACCTTCTATATTAGAGAGAAACACTGGCAGGTAAATCACAATGTTTACTTGGCTACTTGGGGGCGGAGGTGGTTTGGTTTCTCTTGGGTATTCCTTGCCACAGTGCTGGCCAATAGCAGAGGCCAATAAATAGTTGTTGACAACCTCCTTATTAAAACAATGATGTTTGTGCCTCCATGAAAGGATGGCAAAAGCAGGAGGACTCAAGGGTGAGCTCGTGGGTACATGGAATCCTTTTTGAATTCTGGTTCTTAGGGATTAAACAATGTGCACTTGAATCAAAAAAGTCCCTGAGTGCAATTATTTATCCTGCTAAATAATACACTAATGCATACAAATCAAGTAACCATTCTTAAATAATAGTGTCCAATAACTAGGAGTCTGGGAACTCATCAGCATGGTCAAGTTCACTACCGATCCTCAGTCCTGCTGAGTTTCATTGATATTCCTAGCAGTTTGGAGTCTTCAAACGGTTGGCTGCAGCAGTTTGAAGGTCAGAGCATGTTCTGCTGCTTGCATGACTTCTGAAGCCAGGCTAGATCCCGTCTATAGTTGATAACATGGCTCCTTGGAAATGGAAATTGTTCACTCATTTCTTTAAATAAGTGATGCCTATGCACAAGGCACTGTGAGGCTAATGAAACTAATATAATTGTATAAGCACCTCTAAAGAGGTTCTAATTTACCTGGGGACACAAAATACACTTACAATTATTATAAAACAACAAAGGACATGCTAAGTGACAACATACAGTAAGGTATACACAAGGGTCTTTGGTGGTTCCCAGGAGGAAGGAGCAGACTGAAGGGAGAGATTGGTCCCAGGAAACCGAATCAGCAGGACCTTTCTCTTGGTTATGGCTGGAGGAGGTATACTCAGTTGGACTCCCTCACAGACAGAAGAAGAAAATGAAAGGGGAGGTTTATCAGTAAAGGAAGCCGCTGCAGGAACTCAGTAGTTCTTCTCAGGTCTCGACAGGGCGGCCGCCATAATGCCCTCTTCCCAGAAGCCACACTCCAAAACCGGCGTGAGCGTCCCCAGCATTGCGGTCGGACCCATCAGACCTGGGGTAGCCAAACGAGTGGAAAGCTCTACTCGAAGTCTGATATGTTACTAATTAAACAAAAATAGTCATCGGGTATTGCATAAAGACCAAAATCTTAATTTTCTCTTTTGAGCCTGTACCTTCCTAAATTTGACCAAAGACAGAAGCTCTGATTTCTTTCCCTTCTCTTACAAGAGAATATACGAAGGAACATCAATTTGATATTCTGTATATTTTATAAACCCATTGAATTGAAATATTATCTGAGTAGAGATGAAAATTTTATTACAATGAATAAGAAACTAACTAAGCTTTGTTACTGTCTTGAACCTGTTATTAGATGAGATATAACTAGAAAACAAAGCCAACCAACAGGAGCAAGATAGCTTTGTAGTAAAGAGCAAAGACCCAAAGGAGAGTGCCTGGGTTAGATTCCTGCTCTGCCCCAGGCAAGCCCTCTCTGCCTCAGTTTCCCCATCTATAAAACAGGGATAATAGCACCTACCACACAGAGTAATCAGGAGTGGGACGTGTCCTATGTTTGTTAGACGCTAAATAAATAAACACAGAACTCACACTTTGAGTAACTTGTGCATTAAATATGCCAAGTATTATCCCTTTTAAACTGATCACCTTGGAAGAATTATTCCAATCATGTAGCCATTGGTCAAAACATATCTGAAACCAAGCACAGTTGTCTTCAGAAGCCGCGGCAGGTGTTTTTAATATTCCTCATGGCAGGAATCTTCCTCTTTGGAAGGCAGACTTGCTTTTTACAGTAGCCCAAAGTCCGTCAAAGTCATGGATGGTGCATACGATGAGAACAAGTTGGGAAGGATGTTCTCGGCAAAAACGAGGTGTGATAAAGTAACAGCCATGTTCCTGCGTGGCTCACACTTCGACTCTGAAGGAGGCTCTCAGAACAGAAGGCTTCCAAATATGCCTAAGCAGTCACTGCACTTTTGGGTAAAGTGCATGTATCAGTTATCTATTGCTGCATAACAAACTAACCCCAAACGTAGGAACTTAGGACAACTGACATTTATTTGCTCACAATATCCGTGGGCCAGGAATCTGGGCAGGGTTAGCTGGGTGCTCAGGCTCAGGGTCTCTGACCAGGTGAGATGGAGATGTGGTCCAGGGCTGCGGGCGTCTCAAGGCCCTGCTGGGGAGAGATCTGTTTCCAGGCTCACGTGGCTCGGGCCTGACTGGCTGTTGGCTGCTTACAAGGTCCTTTGCCTCTCCATGGGGCTGCTGTCTACGTGGCAGCTGGCTTCCCTCAGAGCAAATGGGAGAGACTGAGAGGACTCCAGGAGAAACAACAGCCTTTTTTCAACCTAATCTTGGAGGTGACATCCCATTATTTTTGCCGTATTCTTTTCCTTAGAAATGAGTCAATAAGTTCCAGCCTCACTCAAGGAAAGATGATTACACGAGGGCACCAGGAACCAGGATCATTGCATAATTCCCTGGAGTGCCAAGCTTGAATAATAACACTCATTTCAATAAGATCTCTCTCTCTCTCTTTCTCCGTGTGTATGTATATATATCCAATTGTCTTTTAAAATTTTCATTATTTTGTAAGGATCATTTTTTCTATGATAAAGATATTTTTGTGGAAAAATTATCTGACACTAAGAACATGATCTTACTCATTGTCATCTTGGGCCTGGATCATGGGTTGAAATTACATAAGCAAGAGCTTAGTTCCAGTCCATTTCCTTCACAATGGAGCTCGCTTCTGACAGGTTTTATTTAGTCATCTGAAACAGATATCGAAGTGCCCATCATGTTTACAACATTGAACAAGATCCTGGTATTCTAACATTTCTAGAATACCAGTCGCCCAGAATTTGGGGACTTTGTATCTTAATGCTTTTTAATTCAGGATTTAACTTAATACTTAAGTTCAACAAGGCTGACTGACACAAAGCACCGGTTTCCAAAGACCTCCAACCAGCCTGTGAACATGAGCTCTCCCTAGGAGCTCTCCCCACATAAGAACGGTCCTTACGAACAAATGATGATGCCCTTTTTTGTCTTTCAAAATTTAGTAAAGCTAGAGCCTTCCCTCCAATGTTGTCAAGTTTTTTTTCTTTTCTTTTCTTTTTTAGCACATTTACAATAGTGGGTGCACATTTCTCAACAAAGCGGTCGAGTTTATTTGTTAATGAAGAAAGCCAGTGTGTCGGGACCTGTTGATTGAATCTTAGTGTAAACTCTAAAGGATTACAGCACTTGAACCAATCTGATGACAGCCGGCGTCTGACAACTGCAGACAGAAAGGATGGATGAATGGGGAGTCAGGAAGCCTTGCCACAGAGTGGAAACTGACTTACAACCTCCTTTCCTTCCTGGTTTTAAATTGGATATCGATTGGGGTCTGTGAACCTATGTACTTCATATATGAAACAAATAAAGAAGCCAATGCAAAAAAAAATGTACATTATCTACTCATTCACAGAGACCTACAAAATTATTAAATTTATAGCAACAAACTTTATCTTTTTTTTATTTTGAAAATTTCTTTAAATGCCCTTGTCTGAAATCCCTCTCCCGAGTTATGTAAACACTGTTAGTAATTTGATATACTTTTTCTATCTGTCTATAAAGATGTATTTGTATTTATAATACACATAAGACACACGAGACTGTGCTATGTCTCTTTGAAAGGAAAGTTCTTCAATCGGGTTTTCCCTCCTTCCTTCTCATTTATCATGAGAAATGCATCGCCGTTTAACCACGAGTTAACAATCTTCATTATAAGATTTCTAAAAGCCAAATACATGCTTTAATAAGTTTAAAGTTAATTAAAACAAAGTTATTCTTTCTGTATTTTTTCTATGCATGTTGAAGGTTAACGCATAAATGGCGCTGGAATGTTAATTTTGCTATAAAAAGCCATAACCAACTACTCTATTTTGAAAGCCGTTACCTACTCGAATCATACGCTAAAATCACTTTCCTGTGCATCTTGATTAATTTATGTGAACACTGTCAACCACCGTCCTTGATTAAGGCAAAACACGCAGCCAGTCAAACACGGTTGTGGGGGGAGACAATGTTAATCAGTTTAACAATAACCCACAACCTTCGGACCAACCATGAATGAGGATGTGTCTCTGATTATTTATAGTTCCCATCCAGCCTCTTTTCTAAGTAAGGAGACTTTCCACGGCCTATGTCACGACGGTGAAAATTAAGATGTGTAAAACTCCAGGATTAAATACAATGTAAACAAATCGCTCTTTTAAAAGTAGAGTTTGTAAGAATTATGTAAATCATAACCTTTTTTGCATTTCATTTTTACAAATGCATTGTGGGTAGCGCCTAGCCAAATATGAAAGTAAACCCGGCGGGTGGTTGGCAGCCACGAGGGCTCGGAGCGCGGCGGGTTGGGCAGGGTGCGGACGGCCGGGCTGGGAGCCCGCGCCCTGCTCCACTGGGCCGGGCCGCGCTGAAAAATGAGGAAACCGAGTCACGCGCTTGCCTCGAGCTGGGCTGCTCGGCCGGCTGTCCGGTTTCGTGTCCGTTGCAGGAGCGCGTGGCCGCGTCTGGACTGTGCGCACGCGGAGCGCGCGGAAGCCGGGCGGGGAGGGAGGGGCGCACGCCCGCCGGTCCCCTTCCCGGGACTGGCAGGCCCCGCCTTTCATCTTTTCATCGTTTGGAGCCCCTTCCCCGGAAATCCCGATGTCTGCTGCACACGGGTCTCTACCGGTTAGGGATTAAGAGTGAGTCGGCAGGAGTCGAACAGGTGCCTCCAGCCAGACCCCCTCTTTCCCTCGGGTGATTATAGATGCTACCCAGGAACCCCCGTGTGGCCTTAAAACCCTATTCTGGGAGTTCTTCAGCAGTTTAAATCCTCCATCACTTACTCATCTTTTCTCAACCCACCATGGGGCCGGGGTATTCCTATTCAAGAACTGACTGGGAAAACGCAAACCACTGGTGACCTTTGGAAACTTTAAATATTTATAGTGCAAGCTAAGGACAAATTGAGAGGAGATTGCCCACGAAGTCTTTTGCACATGGAAAACATTGCCAAGGAAAACATGAAGTTGCTTTCCTTAAGAGAGAGGGTTTCGGCTAAGGACGTGGGGCTGGGCCTCTGTTTTATTTGTCAGATATGAATTACGCCCCAGAAATGTTGATAGATTTCCTGCACTTAGTCAAAATAAAGCTCTTATTCAACACACTTCATAGGGTTTTCCTAGAAACTTACTGTTCTCTTCCTGTAAAGTCAAAACCAGGAAATTGTTCAGAAAAAGACTTGAGCTGACTTTCTAATTACCTATTGTGATGAGTGAGAAAAACTTTGTAAATTGGGAATATTGAAGCTGGGTTGAGAATTTCACAAAAATGAAGAAAACCTCAAATTTAAGATAGTAAGATATTTTAAAATTGCCCTTGGGAAAATGTTGGTACGAAAAACTTAGAGATTGCTGAAGTCTAAGCTAGCTGACTCAGTGGTTTTTTAAAATACATATAATCTAGAAAAGGCAGCAGATTAAGAAAGATATTAGGAATGTTGTCAAACATTGTATTCCAAAGGTGAATAATTGCTCTGGTGACATCCTTATAAATTTGGGAGTTTTGTCTTTTGACTAAGGTGGCAGTTTATGTAAAAGTAAGCATTGTAGTTTGTATAATAGTTTACATGTTTCTTTATATTATCTCATTTTTACTGCATTACTGGTAACTTTATCTTTAGAAATTGGTTGAACGCATCAGCTTTTTCCCCCGTTTGTAATATGCATTGGGCCTGAAGGGAATCAGGATATGCCATCCTCAAATATGCCACTTTGGTATAAAATTATTTTGACCTTGAAGTGATTGAGAATCAACAGATGAAGAAAGAAGCCTTCTCGAAGTTTCCCTTATCTGACTAAAAGCAGCAACTTCTGGGAAATAAGTTGGCCATAAATTCCCTCTTTCGGGTGGGTCTACTCATAAATGCCCTCTCTGCTGAGTTAGGTATGTGAGCTCCAAATTCTAACTACCCCTTTGAGTTACTCATCCTTGAGCACTCCCACAGGTGTGAGCACTACACATGTAAATAAACTGTGCTTTGTTTTCTTCCTAGAGTGAGAAGGCTTAATTCACAGGCCCCTAGACACTGAACGTGAGAGGGTAGAAGAAAGGCTTTTTTCCTCCTCTGCTGACCTAAAGGAAATAATACGGAATATTGGAACAAGTGCTGATCAAAGAGGTTAAAGGGGTATGTGGGGGAGAGGAGTTTAGCCCATAGATCTGCTGGGACTAGGTCTTAGTCCCGGGTCTGCAGTACCCAAGTTAAGTTGGCTCACTTTAAGGTGTTGTTAAGACTTACCTCCCTGCCAAGAGCTATGCTGGGAGCTGAACCATTCACTTCACCTCAAAACAATTTCATCAGGTAGATAAATCAGAGAGTAAACAACTCCTCCGGGGCCACATCCTGTAACAGGTGCAGCGGGTACCTTCTCTGAGCTTAAAACGCTAGATGCTAATACACCAAAATGCTGCTCCTTACCCAGGGCCCCTTTCTCTCCTTCAGAGACATTCCTGCAGGGGTCAAAGGCACGTAATCTGATGCCTGGCACATGTCATGCACGCTCCGTAAAGGTTCATTTGAATTCATTAACTAACGACCATCGAGTTAGCTTGTCCAGAGTTTTAATTTTAATAATCAGTGAACATTGCATCTGTGTCCTGTTTTCCTTTCACGTTACCCAAAGCTTCTCTATTTTCCTGCACTTATGCTAACAATACCTCCTTCTCGTTGTCAGCCGTCTGGTTGAGCATCAGCAGCTCTGTTTACAGGGCTAGAGAAGCGGGCACTGTGTGGGTCAGGTGGGCCACACACGGGAGTGAGATGACTCAGGCTGATTGTCACTCGTCACATCTTTTCCCGCATGGTTTCTCCCATTGCTTTCCTGTTTAAAGTTCTTCCCAGTGGGGATTCAGTTAAATATTCACCTACACTTTCTTCTCAGGTTCACTCTTACTTTTCTTCTAGCTCCTTAATAAATCAATTTTATTTCAGTGTGAATGAGAAACCAGCTTCTCCTCTTCTTTGCTTGGCGCTTCCCTCTTCCCTTAATTAGAATTTCGAATTTCTGTGGTATTTCTTAGCTTTAAAACAGCTCCAGGTAGTGTTCAAATTAGTTAAATTTTACTATGCCGTAGGTTATTTTCTGAGAACAAACTGCGCTCTTTCGAGAACTAACGTGCTCAATGACTTTGGGTCGTTCTTTTCACGTCGAGGGGCCTCAGAATCGTCTGTAAAATGAGAGACCTGAGCTGGATCCACTTTTCCCCTGAGGACTCTGAGGAGTACGAGTTTGGTGGGCTGAGTGGGAAAAGAATTCTGTGGACAATTTTGTTTGGGAAGTTCTGAGTTCTGTAAAGTGTACAAGGGTTTTGTATTTATTTTACCTTTAATATTCTCATTTATTCAGAAGCATCTCTGGAATGCCTCCTGAGCCAGGCATCACGACAGGTGGAGCTCCCAAGACACAGTCTCTGCCCATCAGAGTTCATCCTGCCTGGAAGACACACGCTGACAGGCAGAGGCCAGTTCCCAGCCAGCTGTGCGGGGGCTCAGGGGCCACGGCGTGGGGAGCCCGAGAGCTAATGGGTGAGTAGGAGCTGCCCAGGTTGAGGGTGGGGGTGGCAGAGAAAAGAGCAACTGCCGCTGAGGGAGAGGGTGTGGAAGGTCAGGGAAACTGGTGAAAGTCCAGCCTGAAGCCGGATCATTATGGAACTTAGAAGCCTTTGCGGAGATTTTGAACTTTATCCTAAGGGAGACGAAAACCTGTTGAAGCTTTTAACCAGGGGTGTGATGTTTCCATGGTGCAGAGATCCTTCCGGCTGCTTTGTAGAGAACAGGTTGATGGAGGCAGAACTGTTAGGAGGCCTCCAGTGTTTTAGAAGAGAGATGCTGGTGATGGCAGTGAAAATGGGGCAAAAGCGGACAGATGTGAGAACAAATTTGGAGATGTAACTGCAAGAAATAAGGGAAAGAGAGGGGTCAGAAACAGCTCCCAGGTTTCCGGCTCGTGCCGTTGGGTGGATCCTGGGACCCATTCCTGGAATATGGAACAAGTGATGTTGACCTGGAGAATATTGATGAGATGGTGGTGACAGGGATGTGTTGAGACCGATGAGCTCAGTTTTGAAGCTGATATTGTAAATCCCTAAAATAAATAGTATGCAGCATTTTCAACTTTACTTGACCCATAATCCACTTCTTCTTGGCAGAACATCTCTTGGGGCCAAGGTTCCATGGAACACATTTTGGTAAATGTCGGACTAGCTGCTCTCAGAAGTCCTTTTCAGTTCAAATACGATCTTTTCCCATAATGCTGATAACCAGAAAGTAAACTGCATTGCCTGATATTTTAAATAAACTTTTAAATTCAAGTATATGAAAGATATAGAAGATACACCATTGATGCGTTTTTACATAGTGAACACACCCATATAACCGCTACCTGGAATAGCACAGAATACGAGATCACGGAGCCTCCCATATGGTCTGATTTTTAACTCTGTAAATCAAACCCTGGACGGTCACAGGGAGCCGGAGGGCGGGCTGCTTGGCTGAGCCATCCCTTCCATCTGTCCCCTGGGTTAGCTTCCTCCCCAGAACTCAGCCATACAGAGTGGCTTAGATGACAGCTCACCCATTGCTCTGCACTCTGTGGGAGCCAAGAGTCAGGAGCACTTGGCCTCTTTCTTTGGAGAGGGTATTAGTTACCAATAAATCAAGGGAAGGACCTTCACCCAGAGTGGGCCTCACCTGCCGGGTGACCTTCGTGTGAAGATCTCAGGAAGAAAAGGAAGAGTTCACATCCACCTGCCAAACAACCTCCAGCAGCTCTTGATTCCCCAGGTTAACGATGCGTAGCAAAGGGGTCAATAAGTATTTATAGGGTTACGATCAAAACATGGGCAGAGGATCTGAACAGACGTTTTTCTAGAGAAGATATACTGATGGCCAACAGGCACATGAAAAGATGTTCAACATCACTAATCATTAGGGAAATGCAAATCAAAACTACAATAAGGGGGCCGGCCCCGTGGCTGAGTGGTTAAGTCCATGCGCTCCTCTTTGGTGGCCCAGGGTTTCACTGGTTCGGATCCTGGGTGCAGACATGGCACTGCTCATCAGGCCATGCTGAGGTGGCGTCCCACATCCCACAACTAGAAGGACCCACAACTAAATAATATACAGCTGTGTACTGGGGGAATTTGGGGAGAAAAAGCAGGAAAAAAAAGAAAGAAGATTGGCAACAATTGTTAGCTCAGGTGCCAATCTTTAAAAAAAAAATTATAATGAGATATCACCTTATACCTGTTAGAATGGCTGTAATTAACAAGACAAAAAACAACAAATGTTGGCAAGGATGTGGAGAAAAGGGAACCCTCATAAACCGCTGGTGGGAATGCAAACTGGTGCAGCCACTCTGGAAAACAGTATGGAGATTCCTCAAAAAATTAAAAATAGAAATACCATATGACCCAGCCATCCCACTGCTGGCTATCTATCCAAAGAATTTGAAATCAACAATTCAAAGAGACTTATGCACCCCTATGTTCATTGAAGCATTATTCACAATAGCCAAGATGTGGAAGCAACCCAAGTGCCCGCTGACTGATGATTGGATAAAGGAGATGTGATATATATATACAATGGAATACTACTCAGCCATAAAAAAGACAAAATTGTCCCATTTGCGCAACATGGATGGACCTTGAAGGGATTATGTTAAGCGAAATAAGCCGGACAGAGAAAGACAAACACCACATGATTTCACTCATATGTGGAACATAAACTAACACGTGGACAAAGAGAACAGATTAATAGTCACCAGAGGGGAAGGGGTTTGGGAGGTGGGCATAAGGGGCACATATATGGTGACTGACAAATAATAATGCACAACTGAAATTTCACAATGTTATAAACTATTATGACCTCAATAAAAATATATACGTATTTATAGGGTTAATGGGTGCATGAATAGCAATCTCTGCTTCCTGCCCGGGGAATAGGCTGAAGATGCCAAAGCCTCTGAGAAAGCAGCATTCACTGGCAGTTTGGCATCATAACCTGGATGAATGAATGAATGCATTTCCTGGGTTGAAACGTTCCTCCCTACCTCTTTCTAAGGCTGACTCTCCTATCTACTGGCCTTAATTTCAATGTCTCGCCTTTGGAGAAGCTGTTCTCCACCCCCAAGCTAGGTCAGGTCCTCTCCTTAGAGCCCCTTCTCCCTCTTCCTGACATTAGCACTGCTGCCATCAGCAACGAGGAGGCCTAGGCCTCTGAGGGGCTGAATGAAGCAAGCTAAGAGCATGGCCACTGAAGTTGGACTTCCTGGGTTCAAGTCTTGGCTTCACCTACTCCTTACTAGCTTTGGGACCTTGGGCAAGATACTGAACTTCTCTGTGCCTCAGTTCCTTTGTCGGCTGAATGAGGCTCATCATAGTGCCCATATCAGAGTCACGCAGTGAAGATTAGAGAAGAGAATATCCTTGTGAAGTGCCCAGTGCAGTGAGGTGCTCAAAAACATGTGCTGAGTGAATGGACCTGGAAAGCATCTCTCCCACTGCTCTGAATGAGGGGTGGCGGGAGGTTCATTGAGGTCTGACCGTCCAAGGAGAGAGGTGGAAAAGCAAGCATGGAGGGTGGGGAGAGTGGTGGCAACAAAGGTGAGACTGGGACTCCTGACGTACATTTCATTTTAGGATAGGGCCTGACTTGCTTTCACCCTGTTAAAAAATTGCTTCTTAGCGTTTGCTCAAGTTGGAATGAGTCTGGCCTTGGTGATAAGAAGCCATTGTTTCGATATAAGTGCACAAAGTCTGTCTCTTCTTTCTGGTTGCTTCTGTCATGGGCACTTGGGTGGGGGTCAACTCAGTTGACTAGATTTGGCTCCCGGTGGCTAACCCTGTCTGATAACCTAGTGACAAGAGGAGCAGAAAGGGTGGGGCTGGCTTCAGAGTTTTTACACGTGATTCCTACGGATGTGCACAGTAAGGGGAAAATCTCGGATCCCAGCACTGGAAAGTTCTTCCCTAATCCCCTTTTTAAATTTAAATGTTTATGGATTTGGTGTCATTCTATGTGAAAATATTTTTACAACTTGGGCAGGTGGGAGCAGGAAGTAGTTTTGGAACAAACACATTTGGTCCTTTATTTTCTGGCTTAGCTAAGATGTGGTTTTGAAGACAGTTGGGATCTGTCAGATCTATGATCTGTCACTTCTCTCGCTCTCTTCCAGCCCTGTGACTCTACGACCTAATACAATTGATAACATTATGTATTCCAGTAGTGACTTGCAAAGATTGCTCTGAAGGGATTACAGATAATTCTGGAAGGATGTACTTTTAGAAGAACATAATGCAATTTGCTTTCTAGCCCAAAGCCCTAAAGATAATTTGGTAAGAGTTCAGACACGTGTTAAAAGGCAGTAGTTTCTGGTGAATCCAAATGGCTCTAAAAAATCAGTTTCATTTATCATCAGAAGAGGACTTGTGTTTTTAGATTTCTTATAGTTTATTGAGCAGTGACGCACAATGACCATGCAAGTATTAAAAAAGTAAGCAATGAGAAAAATCAGGGCAACATTCCAAATTCAAATGAAGTATACCAGAGTGCGGACAAGGAATTTCAGGAGGCTGGAGCAAGGAATGGGACTGAGACCTCGTGTTTGCCGTTGGGGATCCTGGCTTGGTCACATTTGCCACTCTGACATACGTCTTCCGTCTGACTGCATCTGTGGTCCCTCATGCCTTGGAATTTCCTTGGTGCATCTGGCTTCCTTTCACGGGATCTGGGGAGACTCTCTCACTGAAGTTCAGGTCAGAGTTCAGCCTCGTCTGCGCATAGAGGGATGAAGACGGTTCAGAGGTGAGGAGAGAGGAACTGAGGACATCCAGGCAGTGGGGACCACACTGTGGAGGGCATTCATGTAGGCAAGAAGGAACCATTTGGGTGTTTCATCTTCAATAACTTGTTATAAGAAAGAGAGTTTATCTTTAATGACGAAAAATCAGAAAAAATGGAAAAGTATGAAGAGGAAGATAAACATCACTCATGATCTCATCTTTCAAAACCTTTGTGGTTTTTTTCCCTTTTCTTCGGTTGGGGAGAGACGTTGTCAAAGTGATGTTTTTGGGAACATTAACATGACAGTGATAATTTAGGATGTACTGAGGGAAGAGCCAAGGCAGGGAGACTATTTAGGAAGCTAATTCATGGGTCACTGGGCAAAATGGTGGTGGTAGCCATGACCAAAAGGAGGAAGGGATGGATCAGAGGCAATCAGAAATGAGGAGTGAGTAAGTCCGGATGAATTTAGACGTGGAGAGTGAGAGTTGAGATAGAGGAGTTAAAGGTGATGTAGAGAGTTCCACTGGAGGATGGGAGAATACATCACTCATTTATTTTATCCATTCATTCATTCAACAGAAATGTATTGAGTACTGACTACCCTCATGGAACTCACAGTCTAATTGGCAGGGGGGCAAGGGAAAGAGACAGATAAAAAAGCAAAATAAATAACTATGAGACATACCATGTTAGATGGTGGTATGTTTTATGGGGAAAAATTGAGTACTGAGGCAGCTAGGGAGTGTGGCAGGTGTAATATTAAACACGGAGGTCAGGGCAGATCTCAGAGAGGGGATGTTTTCCATAAGGAACTGAGAGGCTGAGGAAAGGAACTCTCTGGTTACCCGGAGGTAGGAGCTTGCCCTGCTGAGGAGGAGGGGGTGATGGGGGAGTATCGGGAGGAGGAAAGCCACGGGGGCTTTCAGCAGAAGAACGACTTCTGACTCCGGCTGTTATGTTGACAAAACACTGAAGAGGGACAAAGTGGAAGCAAGGAGAGTAAGGTCACATCCACAGAAACAAGGAGGTGTATTCGTTTGCTTGGGACTGCCATGACAAATTACCCCAAACTGGGTGGCTTATGAAAACAGAAATGTATTCTCTCCCAGCTTTGGAGGCTCGAAGTCTGAAAACGAGGTGTTTGCAGGGTTGATTCCTTCTGGAGGCTCTGAGGGGATATGTTTCCCAGCTCTCTTCCAGTTCCTGGTGGCTTCTCCTGGCTTCTGGTGGTTGCCAGCAACTCTTGGCGTTCCTTGGCTTGTAGTCGCATCTCTTTAATCTATGTCTCCATCCTTGCGTTGCCTCTCCTCTCTTAAAAGCATATTTGTCACTGGATTTGGGGCTCATGCTAATCCAGGAAGATCTCATCTCGAGATTCTTAATTACGTCTCTAAACACCCTTTTTCCAAATAAGGTCACGTTCACAGGTTGTGAGTGGAGATGTCTTTTGGGGGCGACCATTTGACCACTCCAGGAGGTCAGGAGGAGGAGCTGGTGTTTGGAGAAAGGTAATATGTTGCCAACTGTCTGTGACCTCGGAAAACTCGGTGATTCTCCAACAGTTTCACAGGCAGGTGCTGCCTCATTCTCCCAAAAACCTGTATGAGTCACCTTGGCTTCTCTCAGCGATGAGGTCCTGAAAACAACCTGACGATAAAAAGCCACGGTTATAACCCTGAACCATAGTTCAACCAAGGCTTTTCTGCAAGAAGCCTCGGCTGTGCAGGAGTATTCTCGTCTTGTGATCTACCCTGATAAAGGATTGACCCTGGAGGACAGTTCGTGGCCCCGGCACCTTCATTCGAATGAATGAATGAATGAGTGAATGAATGAACAGCCAACTGAAATCTCACCTCTGGCCAGCGTTGAAATTCAGAAGAGATTCTAATATTTGAAGTCAGTGGTTCTTATGCTTATTTTGTGGAATCAAGCATGCCCTTAAGAATACAGTAGAAAATTATGGATCTCACCCCTCCTCCCCCGTAAGTATCCTGGTTCTCATTATATACCATTCCCAGGGACTCACTGATGGAGAGTCAGCCAGCCCATGAGGAGGTGGCCCACAGAGTTCCTGAAGGCAAGGCCACACTTTTCTTATGAGAGGATGGTACCTCAAATCTTTACCCCAGAAAACTGCCTAGCCTCCTTCGTCTCATATGGCAAAACAAAGAAGATTTGTGCCCGGAAGTTTTCAAGGGCACCAGGGTGCCAGAGAGCTTAGAGCAGGAGTGAGTCCGAGCCAAAGGGCCTGGTCAGGAGACGCTGATACCATCCCGGGAGAGGTCTTGAAGGCTCCGCCGCTGCCTCTGAGGAAGGGGAAAGGTCCAAGGCAGCATGCATCCAGCAAGTGCATTGGTGACGGGCTGTGTGCAGAGGGCAAAGGAAAGAGGCTTTAACAAGGACCCCGGGCTTGTAAGGCCAGAGACACGCAAGAGAGGCAAGGTAAGCTGAAGCGCAGAAGGGACTGATTCTCATGACATGTTCAGTAGCTTGCAGAATCTTCATAAAGTCTACATTCAGTATGGAAACTTTGAACTCTAATCGCTGAACTTGTGGACACGATAGAGACGATTTATGTAAACATCTTTCGCGAGCATGTTGGACTTCCCTCTCAGAGTAAATCCGGACTTTGATTGCCGGTAGCTTTAGAGGAACAGCTTACCCTTTTTCTCTGCAACATCCATTTTCATTTGTCATAGGACCTGTATTAGATTGCATATAATTGTGAAATTAAAGTGTCCTAATCTTACATAAAAATTGCTTTTAAAAGGCATTTGCAAATAGTTTCCATGGAACCCTCAACTTGAATCCTAAAAGGGCAAAACTCTGAGAGCACAATGTGAAGATCTTACATTGCAAAAAAGTTCAGATTGTATATCTAGGCCATGTCTAAGAGGAGAAGGAAGGCCTATGGGCTTATGGAGGTTTAGGGTTAGAAAAGGAACGACATTTATTTTTTTAAAAATACTCTGTGTGGGTTATAGGTGGAAGTTAACATATAGACATGGAGAACTGATCGGTGGTTACCAGGGAAAAGGGGGGGTGGGGGGAGGGCACAAAGGGTGAAGTGGTGTACCCACAACATTACTAACAATAATGTACAACTGAAATCTCACAAGGTTGTAATCTATCACAATCTTAATTAAAAAAAAAAAAGAATACATGAGGCAGACCTCAAAAAAAAAAAAAAAAAAAACTCTGTGTGGGGTCGGCTCGGTGGCGCAGCAGTTAAGTTTGCACGTTCCGCTTCTCAGCGGTCCGGGGTTTGCCAGTTAGGATCCCGAGTGAGGACGTGGCACCGTTTGGCAAGCCATGCTGTGGTAGGCATCCCACATATAAAGTAGAGGAAGATGGGCATGGATGTTAGCTCAGGGCCAGTCTTCCTCAGCAAAAAGAGAAGGATTGGCAGTAGTTAGCTCAGGGCTAATCTTCCTCAAAAAAAAAAAAAATGAAACAACAACTCTGTGTGCTTATGCACATGTCCACATGTGGAAATGCATAGGAAGCCAATCAGCAGGGCAGGAATGCTGTGAACATGGTTCCCTCTGAGGAGGAGGGTGGGAAGGGGGCGGAGGGAGGGGACTTTCACCTCTTTGGTATTTATTCTCTAGGATCATTTGAATCACTTAAATTGAGACTATATTCACAAATTAAATGTGTGATTTGAAAGAATTAAAGGAAGATAAAGGCAAAAATGTCTCCTAGGACTGCTGTAACAAAGTACCACAAACCGAGGGGCTTAAAACAACAGAAATTGGTGGTCTAACCTTTCTAGGGGCTAGAAGTCCAAAATCAAGGTATCAGCAGGGCCGTGTTCTCTCTGAGATTCTGGGTAGGATCTGTCCTACCGTCCTTGCCCCTTCCAACTTCTGGTGTTGCTGGCGACCCTGGCATTCCTTGGCTGGCAGCTGCATCCTTCCATCTCTGCCTTCTTCAGTCTCTGCCTCCAACAGCATGTGGAGTTCTTGAGTGTCTGTCTTCACATGGCCGTCTCCCCTCTTCTTGTAAGGACACAAGTCACGTTGGATTAAGGGCCCACCCTACTTCAGTATGACCTCATCTTAACTGATGACATCTGCAAAGACCCTATTTCCAAATAAGGCCACATTCTGAGGTATCGGGGGTTAGGACTTCAACACATCTTTTTTGGGGACACAGTTCAACCCAAAACAACATACCAAAGCTGGTACTGGAGTTCTCATTTTCTCTTCCCACCAAACTTGACTTATAATGTTCCACTTCCTATTCCCCTTCCCTTTAAAAAACATCACATGTAACAATGAAGTGGCAGAAAGAGAAATTATGAGTACAATACCATTTACAATTGCAACAAAAAGAATAAAATACCTAGGAATAAATTTAACCAAAGAGATGAAAGATCTGTACATTGAAAACTATAAAACATTGTTAAAAGAAACTGAAGAAGACACAAAGAAATGGAAAGATATTCTGTGCTCTTGGATTGGAAGAATTAGCATAGTTAAAATGTCCATACTTCCTAAATCAATCTACACATTCAATGCAGTCCTTATCAAAGTTCCAATGACATTTTTCAGAAATAGAAGAAAGAATCCTAAAATTTATATGGAACAACAAAAGACCCCGAATAGCCAAAGAAATCCTGAAGAAAAAGAACAATGCTGGAGGTATCACACTGCTTGATTTCAAAATATACTACAAAGCTATAGTAATCAAAACAGCATGGTACTGGCCCAAAACAGACACACAGATCGATGGAACAGAATCAAGAGCCCGGAAATAAATGCACACATCTGTGGACAGCTAATTTTTGACAATGGAGCCAAGAACACACAACGGAAAAAGGAAAGTCTCTTCAGTAAATGGTGTTAGGAAAACTGGACAGCCACATGCAAAAGAATGAAAGTAGACCATTATCTTACACCATATACAAAAATTAACTCAAAACTGATTAAAGACTTGAATATAAGACCTCAAATAATAAAATTTCTAGAAGAAAACATAGGCAGTACACTCTTTGACATCAGTCTTAGCAGCATATTGTCAAGTACCATGTCTGACTGGGCAAGGGAAACAATAGAAAAGATAAACAAATGGGACTACATCAAACTAAAAAGCTTCTGCACAGCAAAGGAAACCATCAACAAAATGAAAAGACAACCTAACAATTGGGAGAAGATATTTGCAAACCATATATCTGACAAGGGGTTAATATCCAAAATATATAAAGAACTCTTACATCTCAACAACGAAAGAACTAACCCAATTAAAAAATGGGCAAAAGTGGTGGCCTGAGCCGTTGGTCCTGCACCGAGATGCTTCAAAGCCTTATCAAAAATGTTTGGGTCCCCATGAAGCCCTACTATACCCAAGTTTACCAGGAGATTTTGGCAGGAATGGGGTTGATGGGCTTCATCGTTTATAAAATCAGGAGTGCTGACAAAAGAAGTAAAGCTTTGAAAGCTTCGAGTCCTGTGCCTGCACATGGTCATCATTAACCAGCTTTACTTGGAGTGCGCATCAGATGGAATGTCAGTCTGGCTGTAAATTTCAACAAGCTATGTTAGATGAACACATGGAACATCGCTGTACACTTATAGGAGTGCCGTTTCCTCATGGCCTGAATAAATGTACCTATGAGATGCAAAAAAAAAAAAAAAAAAAAAAAAGGGCAAAAGATCTGAAACAGACATTTTTCCAGAGAAGATATACAGATGGCCAACAGGCCCATGAAAAGATGTTCAACATCACTAATTATTAGGGAAATGCAAATCAAAACTACAATGAGATACCACCTCTCTCCTGTCAGAATGGCTTTAATTAACAAGATGAGAAATAACAGGTGTTGGAGAGGATGTGGAGAAAAGGGAACTGTCACCCACTGCTGGTGGGAGTGCAAACTGGTGCAGCCACTATGGAAAACAGTATGAAGAATCCTTAAAAAATTAAGAGTAGAACTACCATATGATCCAGCTATTCCACTGCTGGGTATTTATGCAAAGAACATGAAAACATGAATGCATAAAGATATATGCACCCCTATATGCACTGTAGCATTATTCACAATAGCCAAGACTTGGAAGCCACCTAGGTGCCCACTGAGGGACAAATGGATAAAGAAGATGTGGTATATATGCAAAATGGAATACTACTCAGCCATAAAAAGATGAAATCTTGCCATTTGTGACAATATGGCTGGACCTTGAGGGTATTATGCTAAACGAAATAAGTCAGAGGGAGAAAGTATAAATACCGTATGATCTTAGTCATAAGTAGAAGATAAAAACAACAGCAAACAAACACATAGAGACAGAGATTGGATTGGTGGTTACCAGAGGGGAAGGGGGGAGGGAGGAGCATGAAAGGGGTGAGTAGGCACATGTGTATTGTCATAGATGACAATTAGTCTTTGGGTGGTGAACATGATGTGATCTACACAGAAATCGAAATATCGTGATGTACACCTGAAATTTATATAATGTTATAAACCAATGTCACCCCAATTAAAAGTATAATACAAAAATTAGATGATTAAAAAATAGGAATAATAATAAAAGTAAAATACATCATATGTAGATTTTGGTAAGTGATAGTATTGTGTACACCAGGAAAGTTCTGGAGGGAGGAGCTAGTACCTGCTGGGGACCAATCCTGGACAATTACAGAGGAGAGAGTCATCCCAAGAAATTTACCAGTGGAGTGACATCCCAGCAGGAAATTGTAGTGCTGACCTGTGGGCTACTGTTAAAACACTTTAGAGTCTTCATTTTTGGATTTTGCCAGCCCATAAAATTATAGTCACCATGGCTGATGTCATTTGAAGTTCTATATGCTTGAAACCTCATAAGTTGAGTGAATGTGTGTGTGCGAGTGTGTTTGTGTGTATATGTGTATGTGTGTGAGTGTGTATGTTTGTGTCAGTGTGTCTGTGTGTGTGTGTACCGAGTGTGAGTATGTGAGGTCAAGATTAAGGTGCAATGATGATGTCAGTTGAATATCAGGATTTCTACGGATGTCCCTTGCTAAGGGAAGCCTTGCAGCCTAAAGCCCGTGAATTTGGATATTATAGCAAATTATATGGCAATAGTTTAAGTGATTTTCTTCTTTTAGTGGCTCGTGGAACTCAGGATTTTTTTCTCCCACAGGCGTCTGATGTACCTGCTGGACACTGGCTTTTGGCTATAAAATTTGCAGAAAAAAAGACAGAGAAAGCTAGAGAAATGCTAGTCTATCACTACCATCTGGAGCCCGAAGCAGGAAAAAAAGACTACGTCGATAGAGGGGAAGGAGGGAGAAGAGGTGGAAGAGAGAAAGAGAGAGAAACACAGGCAGACAGACATCAACTTGAATCAGAAAGCAAATAGACCCGTGCTCCCCAGGGGCCTCACCAAAAGCAGAGTTGGGTGAATTATAAAGATTATGTTTTCAGTGAAGCTCTGGGATCAGAATAGAGCTAGCATAAACGCTGTTGTGGGAAAACTTAAGAACTAGTAGAAAGGTTCAGTTATGCAATGTAGAGTTAGTAATAATTTCATCTGAAATTCAGCATTTCTAGTAGTTCTAAACGTATGTGTACACACAAGCATGATTTCCTAGCAGACCGTGTGCAACCACGAGGTCTCTAATCCCCTGGCGGGGACTTCATCAGTGACATTTTCAGATGTCTTGGAGCTGCCTCCCTGGGAGAGCAGTGGTGGTGTTTGTGGGGTCAGGTTCACCAGATTAGTAAGCAGACAGGTGTGTTTTTAGAAATCAGGCCGCTCATATTAAGGCTTGGATATTAGATTGTGTCGTCTCAGGAAACTAAACAACTACCCACTCACCTCTTTACCTAATAAATTGGTAAGATGAAAGCAAATTCTAGAAGCATAATTAAAGCAAACGTATAAAAAATTGCTGTAGAGCTACAACTAGGAATGTATGGAGGTTTGAGGGTAAAGTAGAGCTTAGGCAAATCCTAAAGCTCCAGGAACTGCGGTAGCTACAGGGGGACCAGGCGCGAAACCGCGAGACACGGAATTGCCGTCAGGGTTTCTGGATAAATTTAGATCTTTTCTTTTGCAGGGGTGGTCGTGTTGGCATTTTCTGAGTTAGATTTAGTAAGCAGATAAGCCTTTCACCGACAGAGGAGAATTGAAAAAACATGGCCAATGTTATTATTATTAATTTGTTAGTTCAATAATGAAAATGCGTGGAGTACTTGCTAACTGCTGTACAGTTAAGCGTGCATTTTCAGTAGATGTGATTTGTAGCTGCTTACTTTTTTCAGTATAATTTTCTTACCTTTAAAGGCAGTGCTGTTGTCTTTTTTGTTTTGTTTTGTTTTGCAGAAAGCCTATCTGAATTTATAATGGAAGGATTCATTTAGCAGAAATTCACTTTAAGGAAACTTTAAAAAATTCTATTCTGTGTTAGGTGAGAGATGTCTACACTGAGAAGGGGATATTAATACGTGCCTAAATGGCAAAATGCTTCCCTGAAAGCAAATAATTTTGCTTGATATCCGTACATGAGCTTAAATCACCAAAGAGTAGAATGTTTTAAAGTCTATTCGTTCTTAAAGAGAGAAACCATCTCTTAAGAAATCTCCGCCAGGGCAGGGACTATGTTTTAACTGTCTTTGTATCACCCACAGCACCCAGCTCAGAGCTTTAAATAGAAAATATGCTCAAAACGTATTCTTTGAAGGAATGTTAGGTTTGGGTATCAAACCTGAAAGTGCTATTTCTTTACCTACGATTGTCAATGGTGGCTTTTTAAAATGACATTTTCCCTGCTCTCGGTGATAATTAATGCTCAGTTCAGACTGCAGGGTTTGGATGAAGAAATCTGAACAATGGCTAGACAAGACAAAGCCTGTTAAATCTTATGCAGGCTTCTCTGTCTACTAATGCGGTTTAGAATTATATGTTAGGAGCATTGTATACCAGAAGAATATTGATTGCATTTCAGATAATGCAATTTACAGTTAATAAGATGGTTAGGCTGGTCCAGGGAAATATTTGTTTTGTTCAATAATGTTAGACAGAAAACATACATTTTAATAAATACTGCATGAGAACAATCCTTTTGGGTGAACTTCAAGGAAATAAATGTGCTACCATATGGCCACACATCAGTGGATTTTCACATTTCTAAAATCTGGAGAGATGTATTCTCAGTAATTCTTTGCTTTATAGATAGATTCTTTTGAATTGTTCTTGTTTAAATATCAGAAACCTTTGGCTGGCATTTTGTATGTAACCTTTAATATCTAAGGTTGATAGTTATAGGACAGAATATACAGTGTGATCCCATTTGTTTAAATATATATACATTTATAGGTACACATGCACACACACACACACTTATAAAATTCTGGAAGACTAAATCTCTAACTTCATAGTGATTTCAGTGAGGATCAAGGCAGAGTGAGATTATAAGATATTTTTACATTTAGAGTTACATGTTTCTGTGATATTTGAATTTTTATAATAACCATATATTGCTTTTGTAATCAGAAGAAGATATATTAATAGACAGAGCTGAGTTGATGACATCGACAATGAAAACAGTATTGCAAAGAGCCTGAAAGTAATCTAGTTGCAGAGTCATCTATCAAAACGGCTCCCTGCTTGCATGTACATGGATGAAGGCTGCAGCACTGCCTGAAATGGCATAAGCCCTGCCACTCCTCAGAAGTCCATCACAGGAGGGAGGGAAAGAGGACATGTGGAGGTGTGTCCGTCTGCGCACTGGGAGAATCTTGTAGGGGACGCACGACGAGAAGCTGGTAATCCTAAGGGAGCCTTGTCGCTGGAGTGGGCTTTTTCATTTTGTACCATAAGCTGAGCCACATGTGAAAAAAATAAATTAAAATGTTAAAAGGCTTTGTTAGGTCCACAAACCACAACTACTGGTCAAGAAAGGACAGGAACCTGACGGGATGGTTTCACTTTTCTCCCAGCGGCCTTCTCATACCTGGGTATCTGTTTTATTCAACCCCCAACAGGGCCTCCCAAACCGTCGGTGCTGAAAGACCAGCTTTGTTTTGCTTTTTATTTCCCCAATGCCTTGCAGACCGATACTTTAATAGAATCAATAAAAATGGATTACTGGAAAAATGAAATTAAAGAACAACAAAGACATATCAAATTCAAGGTCCAATATTTTTATTATTAGATCGAACAGACATTAAATTCCTCTGTCTGTCAAATTGCTTTTAAACAGTGGTTCTCAGCTGGAGTGGGGAACCCATGACTTTGCCCCCCCAGGGGACATTTGGCAATGTCTGGAGACATTTGGTTGTCACAGTTGTGGAGGGTGGTGTTTCCTGGCATCTCGTGGGTAGAGGCCAGGGCTGCTGCTAAGATCCTACAGGGCATAGGACAGCCTCCGACACTAAGGAATTGTCAGGCTCAGAATATCAATAGTGCTAAGGTTGAAACTCCTTGTTTTATGTTTTTAGTGGTTAATCTCAGTTTTTGTATTTATCTTTCGGCAGAACGGTAACATTTTGGACCCCGGTCCACAGACTACATTTTGAGAAGTCTTCCCTAATGTGCTTACTTTGAATTCTGACCCAGTGAAGTTGCCAAACAAATCACTACCAGAATTCTCTCATCCTTGACATTTGTGAGGGTCCGCATAAACAATATACAGGAACCAGCACAGGAAAAAGGAGCTTGGTGATGTAATCAAACGAAACGTTAACAAATTATTCTCTGCAGATGGCGACACCGGCGCTTGAAGCTCAGCTTGTCACTTCCTAGCTGTGTGAGCCTGGGCAAGTTAGTTAATATCTCCAGGCCACCATTTCCCCCTGTGAAATGGGAATACCACCCTCTTCATAAGGCTCTTGTGAGGATTAGAGTAAATAATTCCTTTCGAAAGTGCCTGCCCCACAGTGGCACCCAATACATATCCTCAGCTTAGCTCACTCTCTAATTCCTCTGTCAAAGGACTCCGCCCCAGGTCCCTAAGGACCCCAGAGCATCTTTCCTTCTTCTCAGTCTCTTTATTTCCGTCGTGGGGCTTGGGACACCACTCCTGGTACTTTCTCCTCCTCCTCCTCAGAGAAGAGTGGGCCCACCAGGAGCTTCCAGCCCCCCAGAGCTGTTCAGGAGGGAGGGCCAGGCCTAACTCTCCTGAGAAGATTCAGTGAAATCCCTTCGTAAACTGGAAGGCGCAATGCAAATGTGAGCAATCACTCACGGTTCAGCCACTATTTATTGGGTCCTTCCTCACGAGATGCCCTCAGTGGGAGACAGAACTAAGGGAAAAAAAGAGGCCTCCACCAAGCTTGCCACCGCCTAGCAAGCCATGCATTTTGTGAGGCCCCTCGGTGTTTGAAGAGCAGAACCTGGGTCCCGTGTGTTCACCAGCAAAAGCAAGCAGGGAGGAAGAGAAAAGACAATTTGTGAAGAAGCTTCTAGTATAACTTGCGAGGCAGCCACAGGGCAGGCAGCTCAGGCTTTGGCAGGAACTATTGGAAAGGATCCCACCCAACCAATTCCGGTAACTGTCCAGCTAGCTCTTGTCCTCCCATCCAGACCTGGAGCGGCAGGGCCACCACCTGGCAGTGGGCCTCGCTGACCTGGCTCGGGCGACCCAGCGTGGAGCCTCCCGAGGGCCTGTTCTAGGCTCAGGGAGCCAGGTGGAGGTGGCTGGGGCCCAGGGCTGGCCCCCCCCCCCCCCCCCCCCCAGTGCAGGCAGGGAGGAATCGCAGCTCTTAGGGGCCACGTGGTGGAGCAGGGTGGAGCTGGGCCAACCTCCCATCGTGGCAAAAAGACCCTTGTCAGGTGACACCTGAGGGCTGCCCACCACAGGCCCAAAAAGACTGCTGCTTCCAAAACTCTTTTTCTTGAGAATCCTTCCCTCTCTTTCATAATTGCTGTGTGTGAGTCATGCTCTGGATGTCGCTGGGGCGACTGTGAAGGAGGACCTGTCAGCGGGTGCTCTCAGGTTGCGTTCTGAGTAAGCGGCAGGTGCCTGAGAGTCAGCTGCTTTTCAGGCTGTGGCTTGGCGGTGACGGGAACAAGAGCCTCACAGAGCAGTCCAGAGGCCAGAAGTTTGCACCGAAGACAGGATGGATGGGGAAAGGTATGACTGAATAGCAAATGTGTCAACTACCCTAGCTGCCTGGGAGGAAAAATCTGTTCTGTTCCAAATCCACATTATTTCAGCTACCTCCTCACGTCTGCATCACCCACAGCATCATCGCTGCTGTCAGTGGAGGGACTGGAGAAGATGGTTTGTTGATCATCTTCTGTGCCCGAGGCATGGGCAGACCCTGGGTATGTGAAGAGAGCTGAGACGTAATTTCTCTCCCACAGACACTCATATCCCAGGCGTGAGGTGAACTATAAACTAATAATGACCACACATGGGTCAAGTGCTATAAAAATGCATTTAACAAGGATTTGGGACCAGTGAGGAAGAAGCCAAGGAGGGCCCAGGAACAAAGAAATGGTCCCTATGCTTCCCTGCAGGCTCCTGATACAGGTTCTCAACCTTTGAAGCTGACAGCAGCTGAGATCGTGCCCTGACTACCTGCAAACGCTTTGTCGTTTTATGACTTTTCATTTTAATTCATATTATCAGGTTTCGCTCCGTGGCTGAACATACAGCCTCAAACTGTATGTTAATCTTACTTACCCAGGTCTTCTCATGATACGTTATAAAAATACCTTTCCACCCAGCACATGCTTTGTGTCACTATCTAACTTATGTCCTGTATGACGTGTCTTTCATTTCCAAAAGCAATTCATTCCTATAAACGTTCCTGCAGCTCTTTAAGCCTATAGACTTTGGTTCCAGGCATAACTGGAGGAGGAACCCACAAACAACCCCAACACGCTCCACTCTACATCTGAGATTTCTTCATATTTTCAAAGAAAAAGATATGGGAGTTTACTCATATATAAATATAATAAATATAAATACTGATATATAGGGGCTGGCTTGGTGGCGCAGTGGTTAAGTGTGCACATTCTGCTACGTTGGCCCGGGGTTCACTGGTTGGGATCCTGGGTGAGGACATGGCACCACTTGGCAAGCCATGCTGTGGTAGGCGTCCCACATATAAAGTAGAGAAAGATGGGCATGGATGTTAGCTCAGGGCCAGTCTTCCTCAGCAAAAGAGGACGATTGGCAGCAGTGAGCTCAGGGCTAATCTTCCTCAAAATAAATAAATAAATAAATACTGATATATAAATGTATATGTACATGAGTATGTATGATAAATATAAATAACATAAATGATATATGAGTATACTCATCTCTTTTTTTTTGGCATGTTATTCTCGTATTATTACTTTTTCTATTAAATCAGGCAATTAGTGCATTTTCCGAGGCCGAGCTCTTTGCAGGTGAAGCCGTGACTCAACTTTGCCACAATGAGGTATTCTGGGGGCTTTTGAAAGTCTGGAGACATCATTAAGATTAGTAAAAACAGGATGGTCAAAGTCATGCAAACTGAAAGTACAAAAAGAACCATTTTCACTTTTGATGGTTTGATGAAACTTTCTATTCTCTGGCTTCATAATTCATAAGCATCAAAGTCAAGGAAATTGTGGTGACATAATTTTGCAGTCACAGTTTCTGAGTCTCAGAAATGCATTCAGCTGAATTGAAAGTAGTATTTTTTTAATTTAAAATGGGTGAAATATAGATTCATAGTTTTAGAGTCAGAATCAGGTTAATGACTGGAAAGAGCCTTTGAGAAAATTTGTTCCAAACCCGTCATTTTACAGATGAATACAGCTAGTTTATGACTGGCAGCTCCTTTAACCTCCCAGGGCTCAGCTTCCTGGTCTGTGAAATGAGAGGCTGGGTTGTATGAACTCTTGATCCCCTTCTAACCCAACATATTATAGGATACTGATGAATGGTTGTTGAGTGAAGGAAGCTTAATGCCCAGAGAGGCTGGTTGATTTGCCTGAGACAAACCAACAGGGACAGACCCAAATCTTCTGACTGCCAGTCATTGCTCTTTATACAGGCTTAGAGAAAAGACCTTGAATTTTGTAAAAGTACTTAGAGATTAATGAAGAAGACGCCATAAGAAGAGAAAAAAATAAAAACTTAACTCTATACCCAAACTGAGTCAAACAAACTTCTAATTACATTTCAATTATCTGCATGTCTGCTTTTTAATCCTAGGCTGGCTTCCCTCAGACATTCCGCTCATGTCCCTGATGTACCAGGATGCACTGAAGGAAGGTCAACCAGTGTTGCGGTTTTCACTGCTACGTGACAAACTTCTCCAAAATGAGGCTTACAACAATTTATTATTATCTCTTGTTTTCGGTTAAATTGTCTCTTCCTCAAAAGGCATGTTGAAGTCCTAACCCTTGGTACCTGTGAATGTGACCTCATTTGAAAATAGGGTCTTTGCAGACCTCATCAAGTTAAGATGAGGTCCTTAGGGTGGGCTCAAATCCTATATAACTGGTGTCCCCATAAGAAGAGGGACATTTGGACACAGGGCCTCCCAGAGGGAAGAAGGCCAGTGAAGTTGGAGGCAGAGATCAGACTGATGCTACCACAAGCCAAGAAACACCTGGGCCCACCAGAAGCTGGAAGAGACAAGGAAAGACCCTCCCCTAGACATTTCGGAAGGAGCACGGCCCTGCTGACACCTTGCTTTGTTTGTGTACTTGGGTAAGGCAGCCCTCGGAAACAACACACTTCTTGTGTTTTTGTGGGTTGAGTGGGCTCAGCTGGGTCCTTCTCTCTCAGGATGTCTCAGATGGTGGCTGGGACTGGAGTCATCTGAAGGCTCGACTGGGCTGCATGTCAAAGGTGGGGCATTCACGTGGCCACAGCTGATGCTGTCGTTGGCTGGAGGCTCAGCTGGGTGTGTGAACCTGAACACCTACATGTGGCCTCTCCACATGGCGTGGATTTCTCACAGCATGGCAATGTCTCAAGAATGACCATTCCAAAGATGCAGGAAGTGGAAACTGCTGGGCCGGTAAGGCCCTGGCCAGAAATTGGTGCAGCATCCATTCTGCGGTATTCTAGTAGTCACACCCATCAGGGGGGTGCAACCCACTTGAAAGCCAAACATTAGTGATTGAGGGACGTTCTTTGAGGTTTCTGAGCCCTCGCTACCCACTGGTAATGCTGATTAACAAGATGAGGTTGTAGAAAACATTATTCCTCAGGATTGTAAGTGACACCTTGGGACCCAGAAGAGCTAACGAGGCCCCATGGGTTCTAAATACAAGAAGAGCTTCAAGCCAATCCTCCTCCTCCCTGGCCCCCAGAACCTTCCTCACCCCTGGGTCACAGCTTAGGAGGCTGGAGGAGACATTGCCTCTGTCCCTGCTTTGAAGCATTTATTGCCCTGTTTGCTGATGCTTTAGCTGACGAGGAGAGATTCTCCCTAAAAGCCTCACGATTCTTTATTCAACGTGCCTTCTTCGCTAAGTGCCTTCTGGGGGTCTGTCTTGTGTTGGCTGCTGAGTCTAGGAAATAAATAGGAATTTTAGAAGTTCAAAAGAAAACAAACTGCCTGTACTCTAGGGAGATGGAGCCAAGAAGCCTCTCTTATCCTTCTTCCTTCTTCGTCTCTGAACTGTGGAAGGTGTAGGAGCCCTGGGTCCCGGAGCCATCCTGGCCATGTCTGTCTCTAGGCATGCTTTCCTTTCCCACTGGGCGACCCAGGGTGACTGGCTGGAGATGCTGTCTGGGCCTGAGGAGGCCCCCGGAGCAAGCTCTGGGGCAAGCACGTCCTAGTTATGTGAGCTCTTTATGACCTGAGATTTCAGGAGGGGTTAGTGCCTGCGAGGGCCACCGTCCCGGAGGAGCCAGGTTCCTGCTCTCCGGTCCTGCTGTCCAGGAGTGGCATGCAGAGTGCTTAGAAGAGAGAGAGCGGCACCACCCTCTGGTGGACTGCAGACGCGGCTTTGAGGTTATTCACAAGAAGGGATTGTCTTCTTCTGGGGCCTTTTATACTGCTCAGTGGGAGCCCTGGAAGGACCTGTGCTGCCTTCGGGGTCCATCAAAGGGAGGGGTGAGGTTGGGGTCGGGGGAAGAGACTGGAGGCCGCTTGTCGTTTTTTTAAAGATATATTTTAAATATATCTATTATTTATTTATTTTTTGAGGAAGATTAGCCCTGAGCTAACATCTGCTGCCAATCCTCCTCTTTTTGCTGAGGAAGACTGGCTCTGAGCTAACATCCGTGCCCACCTTCCTCTACTTTATATGTGGGACACCTACCACAGCATGGTGTGCCAAGCGGTGCCCTGTCCACACCTGAGATCCGAACTGGTGAACCCCAGGCTGCCGAAGTGAAATGTGTGAACTTAACTGTTGTGCCACAGGGCCGGCCCCTGTATTTTTAAATATATGTTTATATCTTTAAATATATAAATATGTCTTTACTTTTTTAGAAGAGTTTTCGTTTTACAGCAAAATGGAGAGGAAGGTACAGAGAGTTCCCATATACCCCTCGCCCCCAACATGCACAGCCTCCCCACTGTCAGCATCCCCTGCAGAGTGGCACATTTGTTACAGTCGATGAACCTGCAGAGACACGTGCTAATCACCTGAGTCCACAGCTTACATTAGGGTTCACTCTTGGGTTGTACATTCTATGGTTTGGACAAATGTTTAATGACATGTATCCGCATTATAGTATCATCCAGAATAGTCTCACTGCCCTAAAAGTCCTCTGTGCTTGCCCTACTCTTCCCTCCCTCCCACCACCCCTGGCAACCACTGATCTCTTACTGTCTCCATGCTTTTGCCTTTTCTCTCACCCCTTTCTAACCAGAGCAGATCTGCTTTTACATATTAGGCTTTTGTTTAAGATTTCATTTGAAGACTAGATTATCCTGCTTAAAAAGAAGAAAAAAAGTTTTAAGTTAACTTGACTCCATCACTTGTCAGCTGTGTGACCCTGGGCAAGTCATTGCACCTCTCTGAAACTCGATTTCTCATCCATAAAATGGGGTAACGAGGGCTGCCGCACATCAACACTGTTATGTATGTGCAGTGCCTGGCACACAGTAGGGCCCCGACCCGGGTGGACTGCCTCCTTCTGCAACCCCTGCTCACTTCCCACATTCAATCCCCAAGGTCTGCTTATTTTGCCCCTCGAGTTCTAGAATTTCTCTCTTCCCTCATCTCTACTGTAACTGCTTTCTGGTTTAGGCTTGACCTGATTCAGTGTGTTGAAAACAGTGATTAGGCACACACCTGTGCCAGATGCTCACCTTTAGTGCAACAGAACATGGAGATGTCACTTAGCAATATGGAGACGAGCACAGGTGGACAGAGTTCCAGGAGTAGGCAGGCGGCTTCACTGGGTTGTGTCCTGGTGCAGTTCTCTAGGGTCCTCACCCCCTCTCTGCCCCTCAACAAACCACCAGGACTCCTGGTGGTCCCTCTGAGTCTGAGGAGCTCTCATGGTGGTGGCGGGCCATCCTCCTAGAGCCCCACTTCCAAGTCCCTTTCATGCCAAGCCATCTGTGACTCTTGCTGGCACCAAGCTCAGAAGATACAGTGGGACAGAAACAACCAGGTCGGCAGAAACACACCAGGCTTCCTGGGGCAGCTTTCTGGACCATGTCTCCTGAAATATCGATCTCCAGGCATCTTCTGATGAAGACCCTCCAAACACAAGGCCCCCCTCACCTCTCGCACGCGGACTCTCCCGAGTGGTCTCGCAGCCTCCTAAACAGAAGAATTTGGTGACTGATTAGAAGCTGGAGATGAAAGACAATTTCATCGAGGAGGAACCCCAAGTCCCCGAATTGGTGACAGTGTCACCAAGCAGAACAGAGAACACAGGGAAACAAGCAGCCCTAAGGATTCAGCGTTGGCCAGCTCAGTCTGTGGCACTGGTGGGTCCCACCATTGTGGACTTTGGGCAGGCAGCCGGAGACGTGCCTTCGAGCGTGAGTGAGTCCAAGGCGGGGGGTTTTCTGACCCATCCCCAGCTGGTTTATCCATCTCCCTCTTAGGGGGTATCCCTTTCCTCTTATTTTTGATTTCTTGGGTGGAAGTAATGTAATTCACTTTCACTCATGTCCTGTTTACAAGACAATTCCCATATGACTTGGCATCTAGTGTGATATTTTACTGTGGAAATGCCAAATATTTGCATCTGCACTATTGGCTTATCATTTGACTGAATTGATTAGTTACTAGTGTTTGAATACTATGTATGAATACACATTACAAATATTATAAAAGATTTTACTTTGTATATGAGGGATAAGATCATAGATTCTTTAGAAAAGGAAAAGTAGAGATCATATAATCCCGTGGCCTCCACGTGCGTTAGTCCCACACGCGTGTATGTACGTATAAGAGACAGAAAATGTTGTAAAATGTTAACATTTGGGGAACCTCAGGGAAGGATATATGGGAACTCCTTTGGACTATTTTTTCAACTGTTATCTGTCTAAAAAATTTGTTTTAATTAAAAAGTAAAACACAAAAGGTAGTTTAATATATGCTATATAGTGCTTTAGGGGCTGGGGTGACGGTGGTTGCGGTGTGCTGGGGTGGGTAGGAAAGATTGCAAAGTCAATAGTGTTACCAAGAAATTGGTAATCATGCAACCTGTCTCTGCATAATCGCCTTAACTTCTCAAATGTCTCGAGTAACAACTTTTTTGCTTTTTCTAGATACAAAGAGATATAACTGAACCAATGAGAACACAAAATGAAAAGATTCTCTGGTTGCTGTTACAGCGACTGTGAAATACTATAAATCTCAGCCCAGAAGGAATTAATTTGATTAATGTAGACGCAGACTCAAAATTAGTAGGACCATAATCCCTTGGGGGATCCGCATTTGTTCTGAACGCTCTTACTGAATGTTCCTGGGAACACAGGACACAATATTATTGTTAAGCCACCAGGACGGGGAGCGCAGTAAGTCGGATGGCAGAGAGATACCAGAAGTCATGTGCTTGCCTTGCTTAACGAAATCTGATGAAGAAAGCTCGAGATACCAACTACAGGGCTTAGGCTACGGCACGGGGAACCTGACCCCAGGAGCCTCTTACAGATATGAGTCCCCGGACTGAGGCACAGATGTGCCCAGAGCATATGGTCCTGATTTGTATCAGAGAACTGGAGGCTTATAGATGATCCCCTGCCTCAAAGGAAACAGAGAGCACCCTTACTTAGTTAAGGTCTTGTTAAAATCTAGCAAGACCTGCTCTAAGGGGCGGGCCTCACCGGAAAGACAGTCAGAGAAGGGCTGTTTATTCAGCAGGGGTTGAATAAATGCCTTCTGTACGTGAGGCACAACACAAAACAATGGGAAAACGCAGAATAAGATAAACGGGATCTACGCCATCAGGGGGCTTGTGGGCCAAAGACTGCTGACCAAGGCGTTCCCATGGAACTCAGTTTCCCCATCTGGAAAAGGGGAAACCTCCCTCCCTCACATAGGAAACATGAAGATTAAATGATGCACGTAAAGCAAGTTGCGAATGCTTGGCAGGTATCGAGCGCACGACAGTAGCTGGTTCCGCCACCCTTTCTGTGATGCAAGAGTCTGCGCCCTCTGGGTTACTCTGAATCTTGCCCGCTCTGGTCTGACACCAGGACACCATGGCCCCAACTCTAGCCCTCCAGCTGCTGTCCTAACCCAGATGTCCCCAGGATGTCTGAAGTTGCCCTTACAGTGCACCCCACCCCCACACCAAGACTGCCCACTGCAGGGCGGACATTTATTTGGTTAGGAAAGCCACCTGGTTTTAAAATGTGAATATATTTGGGCTGCAACAGTGATTTCAATTTGTAGATTACACCACGGTTGTGCTATCAAGCAGTGTTCAGGTTTATTAATTTTACATGCATTGGAGTCTTTGAAATTGTTGGTTCGTATGTATGGAAATAAATTTTCATGAAATGGACTACAAGCTCTGTTATACAAGACATCTTTAATGCTAGAGTAAAATAGATTTTAAATTACTAGAATGATAGCTTTCTACTATAAATTTGTGTAGAAAAAGGGGAAAAAGAAAGCACAGATAGAACAGAAAAAAAGAGGAAGAAGGGAAAGTAGATGCGAAGTCGCTGTACTTTTGGCTATGTTGGGGAGAAATTTTCTCCCGTTTTCCTGGAACCCAGACCTTTTTCCACCCTTAGGAAGTGCTGTAAGGGTTGGGGCTATTGATCTCAGCCCCACTAGTGCTCAGGAGCAACTTGGGACAGCTCGAGTGGAGCTGTGGCTGAGCTGGAAGGAAATGACACGGGGCCGAAGTGAGGTTGCAATAGCAGGCAGCCTCCAAGAGCATCTGCTTCAGATAACTGGGCTCAGACAGGGAGGAAACAGGATCTCGCGGCCACTGAGCTGAAACGGGAGCCCAGACCCTCCGGTGATGGGACCGAGGCTCTGCTGGCTGATCTGTGGACCAGGGGGAGGAACTGGCGTCTCGGCGCAATGGTTCTCACTAGGATCACGCCGAGGTCTGGCTGCCTGAGAATAAGGCTGTTCAGAGTCTCTCCTCTCCTTTGAGTTAATTCCTCCATCTGCCCTGGGCCACCACTCTACGGGCACACTTCATAACTGCTTGCAGAATGATTCAGGTCTTCACGAAATCAAAGCTAGCGCAGAGTACAGAATCCCGAGGAGACCAAGGGAAGGCGACTTGGAGAGTGTCTGCTGTTAGAGAGGAAATGTGGTAAGTTGAACCAGAAGCTTAGATTTTTTTTTTTCAAAGGCATGAAGTTGCACATGATACTGCTTTACTGGACCTGACGAAGAAGGAAATGAAATTGGAAAGCAAGTTCTTTTAATCTAGTCAGAAAAAAGAAAAAATTTTTTTTTACATTTCCCCCACAATTTTCTGTTGTATTCCCTTTATATACTCTTTTCTTTGCCTAAGAATGAATTTTGCATTGTCATTCTGTTATTACCAGAAAGTTGTCTCACATTATTACTAGGTGTGACTACAAAGTAAGGGTAGTGATTTCACCAGCCATGCACGGGGATCAGTGTCCTTATTTCGTATCAAAGCACACGCGGTATTCTGTTTGCGTGGAGTGGAGGATGTGATTCCGGATGTCACTGGCAATCTCTGATTTTACTTGTTCGCACATGGAGTCAAGACTTAACAACTGATTCCAGAACTTTGCATTTCCAAAATAGTTTACACTTTTAAAAGTAATCATATATTACTTACTTAATAATTCAACATCATTCTCCTCCCCCTTGATGACCCAGATACATTATCACCAAATTGTCTCAGATTAGAGATTCTTAGCAGCAAGAGCCGGGCCCATGAAGTTCCTTGCGTGTAATATTTTGCAATTAGATGCTTGACAATGATAATGCTTCGAAGGAGGAACTCATTTTTTAACTTCTGGTCTTTTTATTTTCAACGCGATGAACCATGAAAATACTGAAAACTTAATTTTTCTTGTTATACTATTTTAGAGGTTGTCAAGGTTCCTTAACTGCAAGCTCAGTTACAGGGACGGGAGACATGACCATGTTCAGAATCAGCAGCCGACAGAGCTACCTCACAACCGTACCTGAAACAGTGGAGTGACCCGGAAGCTGTACACGAGTGGACCAGGTTGAAAGGCTGGGGTGACTTTGGGTGGATTTCTTTTCTTCTTCCTCTTCTTCTTCTCCCCAAAGCTCCCCGAGAACATAGTTGTATATCTAATTGTGCCTCTGGTTGTGCTATGTGGGACGCCACCTCAGCATGGCTTGAAACCCTGGGCCGCTGAAGCAGAGTGCGAGAACTTAACCATTTGGCTGCAGGGCGGCCCCAGCTTTGGGAGGATTTCTTAACTTAGTCACTCATGGACAGGTTTCAGGGGCTCTGAGCATCCCCTGAAATACTTGGTTGGAAATATCTGGGGGTAGGGCAGTGTCTGTTACTTATTCAGATGCTCAAAGGAGTTCAGGTTGCCCCACCAGAAAAAAAAAAAAAAAAGGTAAAACCACAATTCCACGTCTTTTCTTGCTTCCATCAGGTTGAGATGTTGAGAAGACAAGTTACATAAAGGCAGTGAAGGCAACGTGCAGACGCTGTCTGCCCAGACCCATTTCCTCCCTTCTTTCTGCTAACAGAACCCTGATTTTGCTAAGGGTGACAGTGTGCCCAGCCTGAGAGGATGACTCATATTTCAAAACCAATCATGACAATCTCAGCCTCTTTCGATAGACAGTCAATTTCCCAGCCTCCCTTTCAGCATGAGATGCATGAGGAAGTCTGCAGAAAAGCTTCTAGAGAGTTTTTGCTTTCTTGACACATGAGAAAGTAGTGGCCGACTCAGTCCCTTCCCCCTTCTTTCTGCCTTGAACTTGCATGTGATACATGGAACTGCAGCAGCCATCTTGCAACCATGAGGTGACATGCATGGGGGTGATAGGCCGATATGCAAAATGGAAAGACAGAAAGAGTCTGAGTCCTTAATGACATTGGCAAGCTGCAGACCAGTCCTGATGACTGTCTCTGAGTTTCCTGTTAAGTAAACAATAAACTTTCTAATGGCTTAGTGGATGCTTTTGGCTACTTGCAGTCAAATGTACCTTAATAAAGTGAATAATCTTTTTCAGCTTAAAATATAGTCAATTGTTTCTGTCTTTTCAAAATGTACCACTAGTAGCTGGATGATTTTTCTTTGGATGACATTAACTCTACTAGTATTCTAGCCTTTGCAATATACATGCAGGAAATGAATGGGAAAAATCAGGAGTGAGAAGAGTGATCCTCTGAACTGAAATAGCATTCTTCCTGATATAGAGGATGGTGGATTTTATCTTATTTTTGGTTAGTAATACTTAAATCAATGGACAGAAAGAATTATATAGGCAAAGAGACTGAATCTCTACTTCCAAGTGAAGTGGAAATTAATTTTGAGTTTACGTGATTTTCTGCTCCAAACATTGCCATCTTGATAAATTTCTGTGCCATTTCATAGTACTGATTGCTTACTAACATAAAAGACTGACCCAGTAACTAAGGTTGACATTTTTTGTTTATGGTTTTTTTACACTCTAATAAAGCCATTTTGACATATAAGTCACTTGGAAAATTTGAGGAAGGAAAAAGCCACCAAATTAACTTAGCATATTCTCCTCCAGTAAACTTAGTCATATATATTTCCATGCAATCTGTATAAATTTATATATTACTTCACATGTATCTAAATCTATATGTACCTGTGGATTTTTTTTTTTGAGAGAGATTAGCCCTGAGCTAACATTTGCTGCCAATCTCCTTTTTTTTTTGCTGAGGAAGACTGGCCCTGAGCTAACATCTGTGCCCATCTTCCTCTACTTTATTTGTGGGATGCCTGCCACAGCGTGGCTTGACAAGTGGTGCATAGGTCCACACCCGGGTTCCAAACTGGCAAACCCTGGGCCGCCAAAGTGGAGTGTGTGAACTTAACTGCTGCACCACCAGGCTGGCCCCTGGATTGTTTCTTAAAAAGCTTTATCTACAGCATACCAAAGGTGAAAGGGTTGGAAGTTTATCAGTTAGCTTTTGCTGTGTAACAAACCCCTCCAAAACTCAGTAAACAGCAAGGATGTTCTGCAGGTTTGTTGGTCTAGCCTGAGCTTGACTGGGTTTGGCTCCAAGCTGAAGGTTGGATCCAGGTGTGCTTCACATGTCTGGGACCGGCAGGCTGGCTGGGACATGTTTTTCTCATGGCGATGACAGAAGTACTGAATGCAAGAGGACAAACCCAAATGCACATTTCAAGCCTTTGCTTGTATCACATCTACTCACATGCCATTGGCGAAACTGAGTCATAGGGCCACGCCCCATATCCAGGCTGTAGGAAATGGACTTGACTGCTGGCTCGGAGGGACTGCAAAGTCACATGGCGAAGTTCACAGGAAGAGGGAGCAGAGAAGAACTGAAAACAATAATGCGTAAAGGAAGAGAGTTGGCAACAAAGGACCAGCCTCTGATGTTGTCCTGACACAGTTCTCAGAACCCAACAGGACTAAGAATTAAAGGAATTATCTCAGGAAAGAGAAACGGCTGGTACTCCTACTGTGAAAGACAAAATTCCTCAGACTGAACGAGATTAGACTATACTTAGAAGAAGGATCTTGACAACGCTTTTAAAAAGATCACCGTCCACCATTGTCTTATTCATGTACTTTTCTCGACTTATCCTAGTATTTCTGTGGAATAAAGACAATTTATTTTGTAGTTATTTTCATTGTTGCTCTGTAAGCTAGAATTGTTCAGAGATTGTACTTACAAGATTCATAATGTGCTGTGACCAATATTTTTCAACAATAGCTAAAATAATAGTCATGTTCTTCACATGCATTCTTTCATTTTAATCTTCACAGCAACCCTATGAAGTAGGAATTGTTTATTATTCCTATTTCACAGATGAAGAAATTGAGTCCGGGGTGAGTACCCTGCTACAGGTCACAGCTAACAGAGCCAGGATTTGAAGCTGATTAGTCTCATTTAGCACTCACATGCTTAACAGGACACGTGTGGATCCTTGCCAACCCTCCCCTCCCAAGACATTGCCATGCTATTGTTCCGGCCCAGTTTGGCACATGAAGTCACTGTAGCCAAATTGATACCATGAAATACACTTGCTTTAAAAGAAAAGAAATTCCGCATCTATATTACATTTTTGTGTGTGTTGTAATATAGAAAATCGCCTATCTAGATTGCTTTTGAGCGCTAGATCCTGAGGATTTGGCTTGCTTGTTAGCAGAAGAATGCATTTTACAAAACAAGTGTGGATTTTTGAGCACTCCGAGCTCTCCTATTTACTGGGCCATTATTTTCACAGGCCTCCTTGACTTCTCACACCAGTGTGGCCGGGACCTGCCATGCCCACAGGGGACCAGCTGCCTGCAGTCTTGCTCCCAGTGACCTGCCATTCCCACCTGGCAGCTCCCAGCCCTGCGGCCCCTTGCTTCCCTGTGGACCCATGAGGAACGTACAGGTGGCTCTTCATGTCGTTAAACTGCTGTTTAAAAGCTTTCATTTGTTTTGTCCTTGATTCTCCGTGTTCCGCATACCTTTCTGAGACCTGGTGTTAGCTCAGCACTCGGGACAACATTTGAAGAAACTCCCCAGAATTCAAATCCACAAGGAACCTCTTTCTGCATCTGAATTTCTCTCTTCCACTTTCAATCTCATCCTTTGCTCATCGATCTGAACAGAAAGAATCTCTGCACTTCTAAATGTGTTCAACAGTCATTTGAGTGATTCTCATTTCCATTTGTTTTAAGCTGTACAAATTAATTCCTTTAAAAAGGGTATTCTCAAGAAAAATACTTTTGATATGAACTGGAACAGCCTTTGAACTCAAGAGTGCTTTCATGTGACCCACAAGTCAACAGTTATTCCTTCCGCTAGCAGGTACTTTTTGCTTCACAAGAGTGGAGTACTTTTGGGGGTACTTTGGGGATGGCTAATGGAAATAGGAGGGTGATCAAGCCCCCTAGGAGGGGTGAGATTCAAATTACTTTTATAACTGAGATGGCACAAGCACTGACCAATCAGGATGGACACTGGTCGTGAACAGTCCTCGTGTCCGTGTTGGTATCACCCCAACACCAGACGCGCCCAGCTCCCTCCGGCACCAGCACCTGAACACAGCTCCATCACCCCAGCTCTGGCTCGAAACTCCTATTAGGTGCTTTTGTAAATATAATCTACTGTCAAAAGGAAAAGATTTGTCACTATTTAAGAGATGCAGTTTCCAAAGGCAATTTCAAAAGAAGGTTTTCAAAGAGATTCTGAGCAATGACTGGAATAAGTTATACCTTCTTAAAAGTGTGCTGCTGGTTGAGAACATAAAAATTCTGGCATATTTATTCAAAGACGAATATTGTTATTGTATCATACTTCCTGGTGATTGATATACTTAGTAGTGGCTTCCAAGAAGTGACTATTATTTTGATGAAATGTCACGTGAGGTGACAGATGTCTGACTTATTTGGAGAAATTTAAACCTAGAGAGAAGAGATTATTGTTAGATTAGAGCAGTGCGTGTAGAATTATCACAGTGCAAAAGTGGGCTTTGGAAAGAGAAACCAGCTATCCCAGTTTGACAACCAGTGGTCAGGGGACAACCCATGCTGCCTGCTGTCAGAGTGTAGGTTGCAAGACTGATGGAGCACATGGGAGGAGAAACAAGAGCCCCACACAACTGGGAAGAGCTCAGCTGTAACTGCGTGCTGCTTCTGCTCTCAGGCTTGCCCTATCCTTTTCATAGTGAATTTGCAAATAAAGAGTTCTCTGGAAACACAGCCAAGTAAAGAAGGCATGGGAAATGAGGGGTCGGTTCTGGAGTTTGGGAATACAATACAGTCCCAAGGAGATGACACCATTTTGTAGCAACTTATCTTAACTTTACATAAAAAGGAAATGTAAAAATGCGATTTGTTCTAAAATGCCCAATAACAGGGGATAAGTTGAATGATTATAGCATATCTACAGTATAGAATATTAATCAGGCATTAAAACCATATTTCACCAAAGCAATACTAGATACTGTTCTGTACATATATTATATGTAAAAAGTCTAAAATCTGCAACGGAATGACAAATGCCAAATTCAAACTGAGGTGTGACTTCTGGAGAAAGAGGAGGGAAAATGGGTTGGAGGATTATGCAAATGGAGTTTATTAATCTGTAATGTTTATTTCTTCAGCTAGGTTCTGGGTCCATGAGAGTTCATTATATGAGTTTCTATGCTTTTTGTGTGCTTGAATTATTTTGGAATTTAAAAAATCATGTTTTTAAACACTGATTGCATGACTTGGTCATGATAACATATTAAATGAAGAAATCAATCATGATATAAAATATATACACAATATGATCTCAATTTTGTTTTATAAAATAATATATGTAGTATACATATATATGTATATCCATGCACACACAGAATATGAATAGAAGAAAATAAAAGAGGCTATCTCTGGTGATTTTTATTTTCTTAATTATATTTTTTTGCATTATCTTAATGTTTCATAATAATACATCTTTTATAATCTAAAAAGTGGTCTGTTAGGGGGCTGGCCCCGTGGCCGAGTGGTTAAGTTCACGCGCTCCGCTGCAGGCGGCCCAGTGTTTCATTAGTTCGAATCCTGGGCGCGGACATGGCACTGCTCATCAGACCACGCTGAGGCAGCATCCCACATGCCACAACTAGAAGAACCCACAACGAAGAATACACAACTATGTACCAGGGGGCTTTGGGGAGAAAAAGGAAAAAATAAAATCTTTAAAAAAAAAAAAAAAAGTGGTCTGTTAGGGGCCAGCCCAGTGGCATAGTGGTTAAGTTCGCACGCTCTGCTTTGGTGGCCCAGGATTCGAGGGTTCGGATCCCAGGCACAAACCTGCACACTGTTCATCGGGCCATGCTGTGGCAGCGTCCCACATGTGGAGTAGAGGAAGATTGGTATGGATGTTGGCTCAGGGACAATCTTCCTCAAGCAAAAAAAGAGGGGGGCCGGCCCAGTGGTGTGGCAGTTATGTGTGCACGTTCCACTTTGGCGGCCAGGGATCCGCCGGTTCAGATCCCCACTGCAGACATGGCACCGCTTAGCATGCCATGCTGTGGTAGGCGTCCCACATATAAACTAGAGGAAGATGGGCACAGATGTTAGCTCAGGGCTGGCCTTCCTCAGAAAAAAGTGGAGGATTGGCAGCAGTTAGCTCAGGGCTAATCTTCCTCAAAAAAAAAAAAAAAAAAAAAAAGAGGAAGGTTGGCAACAGATGTTAGCTCAAGGCCAATCTTTCTCACCAGGTATGTTAAAATATTATGGTCTCTACTGTAAGGAGTTGGGGCCAGACATAATGACATGGAGCTGAGTGTCACGCTCCCTCCTCACTACCCTCACCAGTGCTTCTGCCCCAGAGGTGACACAGTTTTGTGCACATCCATCCAGTCCCTTTCTATACATTTTTTTGGGTATATATGTATATGTATATATAGCTCTCTTGTATTTAGATAAATGTGATCATACTATATACATCTTGTTTTATAACTTCCGTTTTTCATTTTATACAGCGTCTTGGAAGATTTTGAAATGTCAATATATATAAGTTTACCTCATATTTTTAATTAATAAATTAAAAAAATTAATTTTATTCACTTAATCTCATTCATTTTAATAGCTGCATAGTATTTATAATATATAAAAATAAATATATATTTATAACATAGCTGTATCATAATTCATTTCACTATATCCCTAATGATGGATATTAAGCCATTTCCTAACTTTTTATATTATAAACAATATTTCAGTGACTATCATTGTCTTTATGTGTACAAACAGGAATTTTTGTGAGAAAGATTCCTGGAGACGGAGTCTCCAGGTTAGAGGGCACACACACACGCAATAGTGACAAACACCGCCAAACTGCTCCTGAAGGATGCATCACATACTCCCCCATACGTGTGAGCCCTGTTTCCTCAGCGCCTCGTATTTCACTAGCATCATACCATGAAAGACACAGCAAGCTTATCAGGAACATTTGACAGATTTCTTGAATGAGCATGTATTCCTTTTATAATGAGAAAAAATGTTTTTAAATTAAATTGAAAAGTTGCTTTTCAAGACTGAAAGCAAATGCCCGCAAATGGTAAAAGCAGGTCTCTTTGGAACACGGGCTGTGGGCAGTTTTCATTTCTTTTATAATCTAAAAAAACCCCAGTTAATAAACACTAGAATGTTAACACTCAAACATAAATGGTATAGAAAAAAATAGCAAAAAAAAAAAAAAAAGAAACAAAGAGAGAAAGAAAAAGACATTGTAAGTCCCTGTCTAGTTAACCATTGGAAAGAGTAGAATTGATTTGTTAATACTGCAAAGCAATGCTAGTCTGGGCATTTGGTACACAAAAACAGCTACCTGGAATAGACATTAAAGTGGGTTATTTAAAATGTTATTAAAACATAATTATTATGCTCTGAGAGTAGAAATGACTTAACACCTTGGAGAAAATTTAATAATCTCATAGTTTTTTTCTAGAACTCAGCCTACTTTAAAAGGAGATTGGCTTGGGGCTGGCCCTGAGGCCGAGTGGTTAAGTTCGCGCGCTCCGCTGCAGGCGGCCCAGTGTTTCGTTGGTTCGAATCCTGGGCGCAGACATGGCACTGCTCATCAAACCACGCTGAGGCGGCATCCCACGTGCCACAACTAGAAGGACCCACAACAAAGAATATACAACTATGTACCAAAGGGCTTTGGGGAGAAAAAGGAAAAAAATAAAATATTTTTTTTAAAAAAAGGAGATTGGCTTATAAAATAATATAAGGTATGAAAAGTAATAAAATAATGGGCAAAATGAATGTCTTTTTACTGAGACGCTTCTGCCAGTGTGCATTGACTGTTACACACTATTTTCTTTTGCATTTATAAGATATAAACTATTGAGCAATTGATCATTCTTTTAACATTATCCTAGAATAATCTTTGTATGAAAGTGTTCAAAAAGTAAGTTACGAGGTCAATTTCCAGTGCAATGTTCTAAGTTCAGTGATTACTTTGCAAAAAATTTTGACAGGTGAGACAGGTGTGACACCACTGCAAAATGAATCAGCTTTATCATTGATATATTGCCCTTCACTTAAAATGGCTTCTTTTTTAAACATATGGTTCCCAGCTCAAGTTTCATCACTGCTACTGTTTTTCTTCCCAAAAGATTTTACACCAGTTTGATAAATTTCATCAGTGGGAAAATATTTTCTCCTCAAGTTAGGAATAAATTTCTGCAGTTGGAACGTTTCTTATATTAAAAATATTGAATCAGAACATGCTCTTCTTTTAATGGTAGGAATAAGTCTTTAGGCAATAGTCATCAGAACACTGAGAATTGCGAAGCCATGTGTCAATAGATTGTCGTGGAACTTGCACAAAACCAAAAACCAGAGTTGCAAAAGAATAGAGGAATTGTCTTACTCGACCGTCCCACCTGGGGTCCTGTGCCAGCGAAGAGCACAAATGCCAGCACTGCGGGTGAGCAACAGCACTCTGTCCACTGTCCCCAGGTGCGGGAGGACACAAGGGACTAGAGAACCCTGAGGCTCAGACCCACTAAAGACTTGCAAGTGTTTGACGAGGACACCACCCTGGGCTTGAAACAGCAGAAGAAATCAGGTTTCAGAGCTTGTTGTCAGAAAGATGTATTATCCAGAGAGATAAAGCTCACCCAGTCCATCCAGTAACTCAGGAATTCCTCTGTCAGAAACTTCATTAAGCCTGGTCCTGATTTCAGGGTCCTGGTCACACACACTGCCTCTGAGATCCTAGACAATGATGACTCTAGAGGTCAAGGGAATGAACCTCCCGCCACCCCCACCCCCTATCCCCATTGGTCCTGGGAAAGAACTGCTGAAGGGACCCAGTTCACTCTGCTCTTGGGAGCGAGTCTAGGTTGCCTCATCGCTGACCTGGCCATCCTCTCACCTTGGCATTGCTCGCTGCACTTCTCTGCTCCAAACCCACATCCCTTCCATCCTTTCTTTCCTCCCTTCCCTGCTTTCCTCTTGCTTTCTTGAGGAATCCTGCTCTCTGTCCCTCCCCTCCCTGCCCGTCTGAATTCCTGATCTGGTACAGGCAGGGCATGGACCAAAGCAAGCATCAAGTAAATGCCTTTCGAGTGAATAAATGAATGGTTATGTATGGCTCACACTTTTAAACATTTATGCATTTTAAACTCTTTTATGTCTGTCTAATTATATTGTATTTTTAGGTAATGAGTTCCTTAAGCTTGTTACTTACCAAATGAAGTAATTCCTAATTGTTTTCAATATACATTGTAAAGAATGCGAGCAGCGCTTTTTAATTGAAACATCTTGGGATTCAATGAAAAAACCTGGACTCACTTTATCCAGATCGCATGTGTTTTCAGAGAATTTGAACGCGTGATTCACTTCTCAACTTTGGCGTTTTCAGCCTAAAGAGTACGATCCTTGTCCGTCTTTATTCAGCAGCCTCTCTTCTCTTTTCCCTCCCCAACCCTCACCTCTTCATCTCTCTCTCTTACTCATTTTAGGTGTAGTGATAAAAAATGCTTGTAGTATTTCCCTTGCGGACACCTCAGAGTTTTTTGTTTTTGTTTCAAGTTTGACGGTAAGACAACGTTTTGTTACCTTTTGGGCCTTAAGACCTTATTTTCAAGCAACTGACTTCCCAGGTGTCTTTCCTAAGGATTTCACCGATGGCTTAGAGGTCTCTTTTTTACTGCATAGAAGATTTCTTTTGTCCCTAAATAAGTTGTCTTGAATTTTCCTTATGAGCAAAATACCATTCCTCTAGAAGCAGGATCTTTTGGTGGGAAGGACGGCTGAACTAGCTCTCCTGTGCTGCTTCCCCTTACCAATCATCCCTTCCTTCTTTGTTTAAAATAACTTTGAGATATAATTTACATACCATAAAGTTCATCCTTTTAAATTGTACAATTCAGTGGGTTTTAGTATATTTACAGGGTTGTACAACCATCACCATAATCTAATTTTAGAACATTTTTATCATACCTCAGAAAACCTTGTACCATTTAGTGCTCACTCTCCCTTCCTCTCCTTCTTCCTCCCGCTCCAGCCTGTCTCGATGGATTTGCACATTCTAGACATTTCATATAAATGGGACCATACAATATGTGGCCTTTTGTGTCTCGCTTCTTTCCCTTACCATGATGTCTTTGAGGTTCATCCATGTTGTAGTGTGTATTAGTCCTTCATTCCTTTTTATTGCTGAATAATTTTCTACTGTATGGATATACCACATTTTGTTCATCCATCATTAGCTGAAGGGCTCTTGGTTGTTTTCGATTTTTCGCTATTATGAATAATGCTGCTATGAATGCTCGTATACAAGTTTTTGTGTGGATATAGGTTTTTATTTCTCTTGGGTACGTTCCTAGGAGTGCAACTGCTGGTTCATATGGCAACTCTTTCTGTTTAACATTTTGCAGAACTGCCAGACTGTTTTCCAAACTGGCTGTACCATTTTACACTTCACTAGCAATGTATGAGGGTTCCAATTTCTCTACATCCTTGCTAACATTTGTCACTCTTTTTGATTACAGCCCTTCTAGTGGGCGAGAAGTGGTATCTCATTGTGGTTTTGATTTGCATTTTCTTAATGACTAATGATGTTAAGCATCTTTTCATGTGCCTATTAGCAATTCTCATATCTTCTTTGGAGAAATGTCTATTCAAATCCTTTACTCATTTTTAAAGGAATGTTTGTCTTTTTATTGTTGAGTTGTTTGAGTTCTTTATATGTTCTGGATATCTCTTCCCGCTTAATAAACTATGTTCATGTGGCTTTCGGGACATTGCAAACTGGTTTTCCTCCTTCCTTATCATACCCCCTGCTTCAGACGTCTTTGCTGGTTCTTCCTCTTTGTCTTGATCTTTTTTTTTTTTTTAACTTACTTTGGAAGTATAACATACAAATAGAAAGGGCTTAAATAAGTTTTCACAAAGGGAATATACCTATTTATCCAGCACACAGAGCAAGGAATAGACCATTGTCAGCATCTCAGAAGTGGCCTCTTGCTCTCTCTAGTCACTACCCTCACCAAGGATAACCAACTATTCGACTTCTAACATCATAGATAGGTTTTGCTTGTTAAGGAACTATAAATAAACAGTCATATGATATTCTTTTTTTCTGTCTTCTCTCACTCAGCGTTATGTTTATCAGATTCATTCATACTGTTGTATGTAGCTGTAGATTGTTCATTTGCATTGTTGTAGGATATTCCATTATGTAAATTTATCACAATTTATTCATTCTACCTTTGATGGGCATTTGCATAGTTTCCAGTTTGTGGCTGTTAGAAATAGTGCTCTTATGAACATTCTTGTACATTTGTTTTGGTAAATATACATACGTACATGCATACATTCCTGCTGGATCTATACCTAGGAATAGAATTGCTAGGTTATAGAATTTTAAGTTGAGGAAGTGTTCAAGTTTAGTAGCCACTATCTCTTCTTAATTTTGCAAAGCGGTTGTGCCAATTTATACTCCTATTAGCAGTGCATAAGAATTTTGGTTGCTCCACATCTTTGCCAACACTTGGTATCGTCTGTATTTTTTTGTTTTAGCCATCTGGTAGGTATGTAGTGGTATTACATTATCGTTTTATTTGCATTTCTCTGATAGTGAAATTGAGTACCTTTTTACATGTTTTTTGGACATTTGTATATTTACTCTTGTGGAGTGCCAGTTTAAGGTGGGATTTTTGGGGGGCTATTTCTCAATATTTTGGCTTCTTCTTCAAATTGTTTTATGGGAGTTTCTTATGTAATCCAATGACAAGTCTTTTGTCAGATATAAGTATTGTGGATTTCTTTTATTCTTTGGCCTGGCTTTTCAGTATCTTAATGGTGTCTTTTGAAAAACAGAAATTCTTAATTTTAATGTAGTTCAATTTGTCATTTTTTCCTTTATAGTGAGTACTTTTTTGTGTCCTGTTTAAGCACTTTTTGCCTACTCCAAGATCAAAAAGATGTTTCTCCATATTTTCCTTCACATTTAGGTGAGTAATCCATCTCATTGAGGTAGAGGCCAAGATTTTTTTCCCCATAAGGACATCCAGTACCAATTATTTAAAGACTTTCCTTTCTCCACTGCATTGCCAAGTCACCTCTGTTATAAATCAGGTGACCGTATAGATATGGGTCTGTTTCTGGATTCTCTATTTTGTTTCCCACAGGTCCATTTGTCCATCTTTGTGTCAATAGCACTTTTTTTTTTTTTAAGATTTTATTTTTCCTTCTTCTGCCCAAAGCCCCCCAGTACATAGTTGTGTATTTTTAGATTTGGGACCTTCTAGTTGTGGCATGTGGGATGCCGCCTCAGTATGGCTTGATGAGCGGTGCCATGTCCACACCCAGGATCTGAACCAGCAGAACCCTGGGCTGGTAAAGTGGAGCATGCGAACTTAACCACTCGGCCCTGGGGCCAGCCCCAATATCACTGTCTTAATTACTATAACTTTTATAAGTTAGGTTTTGATGTCTGGTAGTGAAGTCTCCCTGCTTCCTTCTCCTTTAAGATTGTCTTGGCTCTTCTTGGCCTTTTGTATTTCATACTTATTTTAGAATCAACGTGTCAGTTTACAAACACACACACACACACACTCACCCATAAACCCTGCTGGGATTTTGATTGGCATTGTGTGGAATCTAAACATCTTCTAAATCATAACAATGACATTCCTGGGGGCTGACCCTGTGGTGTAGTGGTTAAGTTCACGCATTCTGCTTCCACAGCCTGGGATTTGTGGGTTTGGACCCCTTGTGTGGACCTACACACCGCTCATCAAGCCATGATTTGGTGGCACCCCATATACAAAAACTAGAGGAAGATTGGCACAGCTGTTACCTCGGGGAGAATGTTCCTCAAGCATAGAGAGGAAGATTGGCAACAGATGTTAGCTCAGGGCTAATTTTCCTCACACACACACACACACAAACACACACGAAAGACATTCCCTCTATTTACTTAGGTCTTTTAGTTTTTCTCAGTATCATTTTGTAATATTCAATATATAGATCTTTCACATTTTTCATCAGATTTATTATTAGGTATTTGATGTTTTTCAAAAGGCAAATAGTTTCACTTTAAAAGTTTAATTTCCTCTTTGTTTATTGCTAGTATATAGAAATTGATTTTTGTAAACTAGCCTTGGATCCAATGACCTTGCTAACTTTACTCATTAATTCTAATACTTCGATTGAAGATTATTTTGGAGTGTCTATGTATACAATCATGGAATCAGTTTTATTGTCTCCTTTCCAACTCTTACCCCTTGCTAAAACCATGTTCTCTTTCACATAATATATTTTAGTCTTTATTAATTCTCTCTCTCATTATAGCCCAGAATAATGGTAACATTCATCAGTTCTCAGCTCCCTCAAATCCTCAGTGGTCCTTTATAAGACAAGTGTCACACTGTAAAATGACCTTCTGCCCAGGGGTCATTGGTAACCATATTTTGGCCAAGCATTCCTCAGTTTCATAGTTGGATTCCTTTAAAACTCCCAGGTAGGGGCCAGCCCTTGGCCGAATGGTTAAGTTCACATGCTCCGCTGTGGAGGCCTAGGGTTTTGTCAGTTCAGCTCCTGGGCACAGACCCGGCACCGCTCATCAGGCCACGTTGAGGCGGCATCCCACATGGCACAACTAGAAGGACCTACAATTGGAATATACAACTACATACTTGTGGGGCTTTGGGGGGAAGAAGAAGAAGAAACGAAAAAAAGGATTGGCAACAGCTGTTAGCTCAGGTGCCAATCTTTAAAAAAAACCTCCCAGGTAACTTCTAGATTGCCTAAATGTTTACATCTATTCTGATGTATTCATTTGACTTGATCAAATTGCTTTTTTAAAAGTCAAAGTCAAATGGCAACATCTCAATCAATTTAGCTGAATTTGTGTTTGGGAAAGTGAGTAGTGGTATAACACTGCTGGAACTAGGGTGGCAGAGGTGTAAGAGAGAAAACTGGTGTTATATCTTGTTTGGTCCAGAAAAGAGATGAGAGAGAGAGAGAAAGAGGTGGGATGTAGGTTCTAATTTCAGAAGTGACATTACTCTTGTGGCCGTATTCTATTAGTTAGAAGCCAGTCGCTAGGTCCAGCCCACACTCAGGGGATGAGGATACACAAAGGTGTGAATATCAGGAAGCAGTAATAATTGGGAGCATTTTAGAGGCTGCCTACCACACCTCCCTTTGGCTTTCTAGAGGTGACTATTTCAACCTTAGTCTTAAAAGGATCAGGATCACGTAAGTCAAGACCAAATTATGTTACAATTTTTTATTAAAATTTCCCTACATGGCACATGTTTCCTGGCCCCGCCCAGGGGTTTTCCAGCCTGCACTATAATGCCACTCTTGTTCTTTATGAGAGGTCATCTCTTTTCAGGCCTTCAATGGATACTCCTCTGTTGACGAGCTTAAATCTCTTACCAAAATTTTATATCCTATGGATATAAAACTCTTTCATTTGTCCTCCGAAAACTTCTAGATTTTTCTCTTACTCTGTATTCTATATTCCTAAAACCAAAATCATCAGTTTTCTATTTCTGTTAGGACTGAGAAATTATTTTAAGACCAAGAAGGGAGAGTTGATACAAAAGCAATGTCAGAATACAATGATCTAAACATTTTTTCACCCTAACAAACTGAATACTCATTCAGACCCTATCCATTCTCAGTCAGCTAATTATCAGTGGGTGTCTGTTGCAATCAAATGTCAACACCTGGGGCCAGCCTGGTGGCACAGCGATTAAGTTCACATCTTCTGCTTTGGTGGCCCGGGGTTCCCCAGTTTGGATCCCGGGTGCGGACATGGAACCACTTGTCAAGCCATGCTGTGGCAGGCAACCCACTTATAAAGTAGAGGAAGATGGGCACGGATGTTAGTTCAGAGCCAGTCTTCCTCAGCAAAAAGAGGAGGATTGGCGACAGACGTTAGCTCAGGGCTAATCTTCCTCAAAAAAAAAAAGTCAACATCTACCAAATCTGCCCACGTCGCTGCATTTGTGGCCATATATACTACCTTCTCTCCTGTTCACACTCCTGGCAGAGGCAAAATCCTCCACTTGGGCTCTAGGACTCATCTCCTTTCACCTGTCCAAGGTCTGAAGTCCATGTCTTCTAACATACTCAAGGATGTTGCTCCAGTAATATTCCTTCTTTCCTGAATCAATTCCCGTCTCCGCCGGATCTTTCATCTGAATACCAACATGGTATGTTATTTTGCTTTAAGATCTTAAAATCTTTCTCTTGATCCCACTTACTTTTCCAGCTATATTTTCTCTCCTTTCCTTTTTAGTAAAATCCTTGAGAGGGTTGTCTATAATTGTGGCCTCCAATCTCCTCTAATCTACTGTGGAACCCACTCCAACCAGTCTGCTGCAACCCTTACCAAGCTCACCGGTGACCTTCACGTCGCTAAATCCGAGGGTCAAGTCTGAGCCATCTTATCGGACCTGCTGGCAGCATGTTGTGCGCCGACTACTCTCCTCTTGGAAACACTTTCTTCCTTTGGCTTCCAGGACGCCACATGTTCCTGCTGTCATGGTTGCTCCCTTTGTCTCCATCGGTTTCTCCTCATCTCCACAAACTTCAGGTTGGTGTACTTTGAACTTCTTTTCTATCTACATTCATTCCCTCAGTTTTAAATATCATTTCTATGCCGATGATTCCCAAACTGATATTCCTAGTCACAACCTCTCCGCTAACTCCTGCCTTGTATAACGAAAGGATTTCTTTATACCAGAAATGGTATGAAGATTACTTCAAAGTGAAAACATCTGAGCTACACAGACGCTGATAGAACTTATCTGAACTTCCCCTACCTGAATAAAGCCCAGCTTTATGAGGGCCAGCTACCACCCTCTACCCCTAGCACACACACCTTGCAATTCTCCAGTCAGGGAGGTGACTCACCTTGGGCACTGGGACATTAAAAAAAAATCATTTACACAAGCCTCATCAGAGCCCTCCATCATTTGAAGTCTTAGGCCCCTCCTCTCCCTGCCCCTTATTAAGCTGGTATATAAGGCTTTCCCTCCACCTGTTTGGGGAGCTGTCTGCAGAGGACTCCTGCATGCGTAATCAACTTTCCTCCTGTCAGTCTGTTGTCAGTTTGCAGACCCTGATAAGTAGGACCTAAATTGGTAAAGTTTTCCTCCCAATAATAACTTACCGCCTACTTGACATCTTTACTCGGTTGAAAATGGGCATCTCGAACTCACTATGTCCAAAACTAAACTCTGATCTCCAAACTGCCATCCCCGTAGCCTCTCCTGCTCCAACTGCCCCTGTAGCTTCCAACTCAGTTACGACTCACCTGCTCATCCACAACCTCTCTTTTTGCAGCCTATATCCAATCTGTTGGCAAATCCTATTGCCTATACCTTCAAAATATATCCAGAATCTGACTACTTCCCACCAGCTCCACTGGTGTTACTGAAACTGAAGCGGGTTCCCTCCTGGCGAGTTAGGTCAGACTCTCCACCAGAAGTAGTTGTCTCACAAAGTAAAGTATATTTGTGGCAAACAGGAGACCATGAGGATTCATTTCCAACGCCATGGCGTCCCCAAACAAAGGGAAGCAGGGACTTTTATTTCGGATGGGGAATGAATATTCAAAAGGGAGGTGGGTATTCACTTGCGCAGGCTCAGTTGCAAAACATGCGTCCACATGCACTGCAGGTTATGGTAATGGGGCCTAAGCTCCTCCTGGAGAGATCTTAGCATTAAAAATAAGGCAAAGGTCATAAATGTGGTGAGGCTTGGCTGGTTCAGAGTGGTTGGTGATGGCATCTTCTTAACATATCATAAGGAAAAAGAACAATTTGGAAAGACAATTAAAACATCCAAACCCACCCTTGAGTTCCTGGGGGTAACTAGTTGGTGACACTGGTACCACTTTGGTTCCCAGCCACAGTCCTTTCTTGCCTGGATTATTACAACAGACTCAGAACTGTCCTCTCCAACACAGCCCCTGCTCCACTTCAGGCTACTCTCATCTCAACACGGCAGCTGGATGACCTTGTTTAAATGATCAAATCACCTTTGTGCTCGAAAGCTGCTCACTTAAGCAAAAAGTCAAGTCCTAACAACAGCCCACAAGACCCTAGAAGGCCTGCCTGTGCCCCCTCACTTCTTACCTCTTCGGCCTCATCTCCTGCCTCCCCCTGCCTGTCCTTAGAACACACCAGGCAGGCTCCCACCACAGGGCCTTGGCACTTGCCATGCCCTCTGCCTAGAACACTTCTCTCAGCAAGCATTCCTCCACCTCCTTCAAGTCTTTCTTCAAATGTCAGCTTCTCCGTGAGGCCTGCCCTGATCAAGACATTCTAAAACTGTAGCATTTGCACTCAGCACCTCCCTCTTTCCAGGCTATCCTTTTCTCCATGTCACTCACCACCACCTCACATGCTGTATAGTTTATTTTGTTTATTCCAGTCAGCTGCACCAAGGCAGGGAGTTTGGTTTCGCCCACCTTGCATTCCTAGCCCCCAGGACAGTGTCTTTCACAGAGGAAGCACTCCATAAAAACTTGTTGAATGTTGAGTGAATATATGATGTGAGAAGTAAATCCCACTCACGGGGTTGAAAGGGAAGTTCTGTGATGCTAATAGTCTTCACTTTGCTCTTGACCTTCTCCTGTTCCCCCAGGACAAGCCTGAGGATACACCGTGAGCAAGCGGCCTGGGCCCTGGAAGCACAGCTGCAAATGAGGTAGAGCTAGTCCTGGCTTCAGAGTTTCACTCTTCATTTTTGGTTTTATCCCATCACTGCAACAGTGAGTGTCTGTCTTTCACGGAGGACAGAATGACCTACCACAGGTAGCATTACTGTGATCTGAGCATCTTTACAGAAATGAAAAAGCTTGGTGACTCCCCTCCTTCACATCCACCTTTGCATTCAGCTTTCAGCTTCATCCGGGCCCCCTTCCTAACCAGCAGTCTCACACACACACTCACAAACAGATTTTCTTGCTTTCCCTGGTTGGAAATCTTCAGATAATTTTTCTTAGTATCGAAATGAAATACTTCTTCTCCTTCCCAACTTTCCTGTATTTGTCAATACACAAAAGAGAGTTGCAAGATATCGTGTGCCCTCCATACATAATGAAGTCCTTTTGCAAGGCTTTCAAATTATCCTTTTTTCTTGCCATCTCTGTGACCTCAAGTATCCTGCTTAACTGGATAATAACATCACTGAATTAAGACAACACTGTGATCCACTGGCATCCCTTCTTCCTCCAGTCAGCCTTTGTACTAAACTTAAATATGTATATTATAAATATTACACTTAATACAGCCCCGCTTAGCTCTCTAACCGACTCTATCATCTTTCCCAATTGGCGCTCTCAGCTCTAGTTACACTCCACACAATCACTCAGAGCAGATGTCCATTCCCACCTCAAGGGTCTTCACTGCCCATCAATCTAGGTCTTAATGGCTTCTTCAGGGTCCAGTTAAAATTTCCTTTTCTGACTTTTTTTTTTTAACATCTATCATTCCTCGATTCTAAATGCCTTAGCAATTCGTATGACATCTCACACTATGCCAGATGTTTACCTATTGCTTTGATTTGCTTTCTGTTTTCTCTGCTAATGTAATTTCCTTGATTTTTCTTTAAAAGATGCCCACATTGTTTTAATATTTAATATAAAGGACAGGTAAAATTAGTAATTTGATAAGGAACTCAGGGATAAATGCTTTTAAGGTTTAAACTGCTGGTTAAAAAAAACAGTTATAAATTATTGGTCTAGTTGGGAGCCTTTTACCATGGAACACGACAGGATTGTTACACTATTTCAGTCACATCTCAGATGCATAACCCACTTACGTTTGCACTCTCCTTATCGTTTTTCAGAAGTGTGCTTTTACGTGGGCATGTCATTGTTTTCTCTGTATTTTTGGCTTCCCTCCACATGTACTTACAACACCGAGTTACTTCAGAATAAGTGTGAGGAATGGGATGGTGATTGAGGAAAGGTGGGAAAATCATAGGTTAAATCATCAAATGAGGAATTAGTCATTAAAAATCCTAGGCATTTAAAAATGTAATTAAAAATATAAAACACACGTTTTTTTAGGCTTTTAACCCAACAGTTCACAGTTGACCATTTTTTCCCCCCAGTCTGAACTCTCAGTACGGAATCCCAGTTTACAAGGAGAGGTTCTTTTGCCTTATAGCTGCATCCTATTAAAAACAAATTTGGAATAATCTTAACTTCATTGCCACATAAAGCAGAAGGGGAGATTATATCCTAAACAGAATATTCCTAATTCCTCTGAGACCGGTTTAACCCAAGATCGTTTTTTAATAATTGAAAAATGTCGCAGTCATCCTAACACTTTCCAGAGGCGTTAGTATGAGGCAAGTGAACCGCCCTCATCCTTGATGAATGACTGTAACGTTGACACGTGCTTGGAACTACAAACACTGGAAGGGTCTCCACAGGGCGCTTTGAATGAGGAATTTGAAATACCCGGACAGTCGCCCTTTCCTAGGTTTCTAAGGCGATGGGCACTGGGGGCTCGCCCAGCCAAAGTCCGGCGGCCCGGGGCATCGGAGCCGGGCCAGGCGGCCGAGCGCAGCCGCGGACAGAAGCCGCGGGTAGGGGGCTCGGGCGCGGGAGGGTCGCGGCTCCTGGCCGCGAGGGGCCGGGGGCCCCCGGGCGCGTCTCGCCGGCAGACGGGGCCCCGCCCGTGCGCCCGCCGGGTCCCGGGCTGCGCGCGCGGGGAAAGAGCGCGGCGGTTGAAACCGTTACCACCCCCGAGTTTTGAAACTGGTTCAAACTTGGCTCTCGACCCCGCCCCGCCCCTCCGGCCCGGGAACTCAGAGGCGGCCGTTCCCGCCAAGCGCCGCGAGCGCGCCGTCCCGCCCTCAGGCCGGTTCCCGCCACCCCGCCCGACCGCCTCCCGTCCGCGGCCCGGGCTTCGGGCCCCAGAGACCCCTGGTCCCCAACCGCTACCCCACCGCCTTCCCGAGAGGCGCCGTGCGCGCAGCGAAAGAACAAAGAGACGGCGCAGCTCTTCCACTCGGCGGCCGCGTCCCTCGGCGCCGCCCGCGCGCACGCGCCGCCCGCCCGGCCGGGCCGCGTCCCGCGGGCGCCTCTGCGTGGGGCTGGCTCGGCGCCTCCGAGCCCGGCGGGCCCTGTGATTGGACAGGAGCCCGCCTCGCGTCCCGCCAATCGGGGCGGCGCTTGGTTCGACTGGGGGGGCCAAATAAAAGCGATGGCGATTGGGCTGCCGGGTTTGGCGCTCGGTCCGGGAGCGTCCGACACCCACTGGGACGCAGAAGGCGGTGGAGCCCCGGCGGCGGCGGCGGCGGCGGCGCGCGGGAGAGGCGCGCGGGAGCGGCGCGGGCTGGGGCGCGGGGCGCAGGTAACGCGCCGCAGTCGGGCCGGCCGGTCGGCGGGGCTCTGGAGCCTGGCGAGGGGCGGCGGCGGCGCCGGGACAGCCCCGCCGCTGCTCTGCCCGTCCGGGTATCGCCCCGAGCGGGCTCTCCCGGGGCGCCGGTTTGGCAGGAGGGGTGAGAGGAGACCCCTCGGAAGGGGGCCGGTGGTTCGGGCTGGTCCGCGCGACCCCGCGGGCGGGCAGCCGGACCCCAGAGACCCAAGGCGCGAGCAGGGGCGGGCGCCGGCGGGGGGCGTGCGGCGGGGTCCTCTCGCGCGCCCGCCCTCCCGAGGTGCCGGGGCTGGGCTGGGGGCGCTCCGGGGTCCGGGGCGGGCGGGCCGCCCGAGCCCAAGTCTCCTTTGTGTGGAGCGCCGCGGCGGGAGCGCCCGGGTGGGACGGGACGCGCACAAGTTGGTGGGACCTCGCCGCCGAGTGCGCACTCAGACAAAGGACGGACTGTGTCTCGGGGGAGCTCGGCGCGAGGAAGGGGCCGTGACACCCGGGCCTGACAGCAGGCGGGAGAAGGGCGTGGGGAGTGCGGGCCGCCGGCGCGGGTGGGCGGGCTCGGCCCCACGCCCCCTCCTCCGGAGCGCGCAGGCTCGGCGGGGCCGCGGTGCCGGGCGGCGTGCGGAGCGCGGACTCGGGGAGCCGCGCGGCTGACATCCCCCAAAGCCGCCGAAAAGCCGTGGTCTCCAGGCGCTCGGACGACGCCGGCCCGGCGGCTGTCGCCTTCTCGTCGGGCTTTACGTTAAGTTTGAGGGAAGGGTCGAGCCGTTCTCTCCCTTTTTGGTTTTGTTCGTTTTGGAGGGCTTTCGGTCGAGTTCCCGCGAAATCGTGGACCCCCCGCCCCCAACCACCCCAAAGTCTGTGCCACAGGGTCACTTTTTGAAAATGGGAGGAATCGGGAAGCACGATATTTTGGAAAACTTGGTGAACTCAACTGCTGGTGAGTTCTCGCTTTCTAAAGAATCTTAGCCTTAAAAAAAAAAATTACAACCTGTTTTGGCCAACTTGTGTGATACATCTGAGAATGGCGACAGGTGCTAACGAAATCAACTGTCATTTAGTAAGCGATTATTCCCCAAATCCCTGTGGGTTGAATGAGGATGAGCTGGTAGAAAGAGTTGATCAAAATAAAATGCTTATGACAAATGTGTGTTTCGATGATGTGGTTAGTAATCTTGTATTAATTGGTCTTGTTTCCCGTGAACAATAGCTTTCGTGAGTCGGAAAAGACTGGCTGCAGAAGTGTTTGTTGCCTAAGAAATTGTATGTGTGGTGTCCACAGTTAAGCTAAACTTCCTTTATCATACAGGATCTGTAAAATTTGAATTTATTTGGAAATAAAGATGTGTCTTTGGTATTTAAAAATTTCCCTACAAGGTTTACTTTCTAGTTTTAAAGTTCATTATCAGTTTAATTTTATGTTTAATGTCACATAAAACAACATTTAAAAAATCTTTAAAGAACACTAATGCTGGCACACGAGTGTAATCTATACTTCTGGAGGGTTTTGGAGTTTATTTTCCATTTCTCCTCATTCACGAGCATTAGCAACTATTTCATATATAGGAATAAAATGTAAAACCAGTGTGTAATCCTCACTAGTTTATTGATAATTTTATTTGCAAGAAAATGGATACAAGATATATTTTGATTTCCTTGTCATAGTTTCTAAAGTTAAGCGTAGATAGGATTCTAGTCCTAGATATAAAGAATCCTGTTGTTTCTTTATGGAGGTGTATTGGGAAATGTAATATTTAAAGTCCCAGAAACATAGGAAAATGGCATCTTAATTTCTGATTTTTGTGGAAAATGAATATATTGAAAGAAAAGGAATTTAGAAACACACAGGCACTCTTCTGATTTGCATTGTTCTATGATGAAAGATGTAATGTGCACCTACTCTTATGGTTTCATAAATGTAGAGACAAATGCAGTGTCATGTCTTTATTACTTCTATTTTGCAGCGTTTTGGACACCATTCAACACATTCCAGGTGCTGCCCTAAATGTTGAGATTGTTAAACAATGTTCATATTTATCTTAGTTGCCAATAATTACGTATTAAAGAGTCCTACTGCTAATCTTGTTGGTTGTTATGAGATGGGCTAGTTGTTCAGATTTTGGCAGAAATTTGGATCTTTTAGGATCAGAAATTCTAATTTTTCCCTTCTTGTGTATTCCTTATTTGATAATTACTATCTTTGTAGTTGCCACAAGATGTATTTTTAAGTCTTTTTGGGGAATTGGTTGGAAAAATTTGCTTAAAATTTCTTCTATTTCAATTAAGAATGTATTTAGTAAGTTTAAGGAGCAGTGATTAAAAAACCAAACACTTGTTGATTTAGTGTAGTTAGGCAAAAAAAAAGTTCTAATACTTTTATATCAGCTTTGCCTTGCATGTGCACTTATAAGTGATTATTTTTGTGTTGGCCATTAAAAAATTTAGGCAGATTTCTCCAAGTCACACTGAGGTTTTTCCAGGATATCTCTCATTCTTTGAGCTGGCATGCTCAAGGAGTGTGAATTAATTTCTGTATTGGCCTAAATAAATGGTGATTAGGAAATTTGATCTGCTTTTTAAAAACCAACAAAGACAAATCCTTCAACGATCGAATGCATTCTGGGGTCAATTACAAATGATTTATGCATTTGCCTTGAAGTCTTGATGTCAGTACAAATGATGAAAACGTGTTTTGTGAATTGTGGAGAATTCTGTGATGGGCAGGTGAAATCTTTAGTTTGGAGGAGAGTGTGAATGGAGAGGAGCAGCTCATGAAATTCAGAGAAAAGTTCCCGATCCCATGGTCCTGTGACCTTCTAGAGGCCTTCCCTGGACTCTCCGGCTCTCTGTCCCACAGGGCTCTGTTCATACTTTTATTATAGCAGGTATCACATTGTATCGGAGTCACTTGTTTATGCATCTGTCTCCTTCACCACACTCTTAAGTGCCCAGAGCAGAGTCTCTTATTTTTCTTTGTATACCTGTTAGTTGCTAGAGAATAGGGGTTTAGTAGTTGAATGAATGAACTATGAAAAATGTAGGGAAGTAATTTGACAAAGGAACTTGCAAAACAAACAGAATATATTAATATGTTGTGAGGAATTTGGGAATGTATTTTTCTCCCTCTTTGAGAAGAATTGATTACAAAGAAAAATAATCGTCTAGGCGAACAAGTTCCAGGGTTTCTCCTAGTTACAATACTCTAAGATACTGAAAATTGGAAATCCTTTAGATGCAACTCTTGGTATTCATGTTGAGTATTTCAGGCAGCTGGAGAGAAGCTTGATGAATCATCTAGATACTTGCATACAGTATCTGCTTAATTTGATTTGATGTTGATATTGATGATCCTTGTACAAAAGTATATGGAGGGCGAAGTGTTCGAGAGTAGTAAATCTTAATTGAAAGGCGTCTGGTTACAATTAATGAGTTCTTTATTGGGATAATTCGAGGTGGGTTTTGAAGCTAAAACTAAAGGAAGTAGTGCCAGTGTGATTACAGATCATTTGTTGGGATGCTCTTCATCATTCTTTTAAAGTGATTTGATAAATGTAGATGAGCAAATCCAGTTTATATCTCCAGAGGCATAGCTGATAAGTTTCTAAGATGGTTGCACTGTTCTGTATCTTGCCACTGCATCACTACTTGGTGCAAAATATGACAAAAACAAAGTGAAAGAAAGACATTAATATCAAAGTGCCTGCTATTTGCCAGATGCTTTATTCCTTTATTTGGTTGGTTGGTTTGTTTTTTATTGTGGTAACATTTACATCAGATGCTTTATTTTTAATTCTTGTAAAAACCACCCTGCATCCATCAACAGATGAATGGATAAACAAAATGTGGTATACACATACAAGGGAGTATTATTCTGCCATTAAAGGAATGAAATTCTGATACAACATGGATGAACCTTGCAAACATTATGCTAAGTGAAATAGGCTAGATGCAAAAGGAAAAAAATTGTATGATTCCGTTTATAGGAGGTATAAATAGAATGGGCAGATTCATAGGGACAGAAAGTAGCACAGAGGTTACCAGGGGCTGGGGGCATGGGAGGATGGAGAGTTAGTGTTGATTGGTACACCATTTCTGTTTAGGATGATGACAGAGTTCTGGACATGGATGGTGGTGATGGTTGAACAGCATTTTGAATGTGCTTAACGCCACTGAATTGTACACTTAAAAATGGTTAAAACAGTGAATTTTATGTTATGTATATTTTACAATAAAAAAGCCCTTAACAACAATGCACTCTGCAAAGCTTTTCAGATAAGGAAGCTTGGGTCTAGAAGGGTTAAGAACTTGCCTAGGATTATCCAGTTAGGAATTTGCAGTCAGGATCCAAACTTAAGTTGTGTTTGACTCCATACTATCTCCTCCATGTTATCTCTTGGTCCCCTGGATCATTAATGACATATCGGTTCCAAGAAGAGTAATTTTATTTGACTAAGTAGATAATTGTAGTTTTTTGGGAGGTACAATCTGATGCCCTAGTCTAAAAAATGTCTTTGCCGATTTCTTTCTCGTCCAGAGCTGTACTAGCTTGCTATCTAGGGGGGCATACAGTAGAGTTTTAAGTGTGTGGTCTTTGGAGTCACGTCGCTTGGGTTTCAGTTCCTGAGCTGCCACTTTGTGCCCTGGGCAAGTTATCCTTGATGTCCAAGTTCCCTGTCTGTAAATTGGTGATCATAATGACAGTATTCATTCTATAAGGTTGTTGAGAGGATTAAATGAATTAGTACATGTGAAACCCTTAGAACTACACCTGGCACAAAGTCTTTGATGAATGCTTTTTAGTTGTAGCACCAGTATTAAGAGTTGAGGTACTTTGTCATTAATGGAACTAAACAGTTCGCCAGTTTAAATATGTGCTTAGGACCTGTAAGTAAAGGAAATGGTGCCACATATGCTTTATTTATTTCTGTTTATTTAGAAATGTCTATTGATTAAATACAAGGAATATGTATTCAGCTTAAAATACAGAAACAATTTAGATGGTTATAAAGTGAAATCTTTCTTGATCTCTGTAATCCTGTTCCCTACCCTTAATGATTTGGTGTGTATTCTTCCCACACTTTCCAATATATTCATATGAATATGTGTTTATACATGTTTTTACAAAAATGGGATCAAGTTATTTAGTTCTAAAACAATTTTCTTTTTTAGTTCAGTACAGAGAGATCTATTTCATTAAAAAATAGCTGATATTTCTTTAGGGCTTGCTTGCACATGGCACTGTCCTAAGTGCTTTCATTTATTTTATATAGACACTGTAATAAAGAGATGGAGAGATTAGGTAATAACTAGTTAGTGGTAGAGTAAGGATTTGATTTTGGGTACTTTGGTTTCAAAGCTCTGATCTCTCGGCCTGGGGTGTTTTTTTTTTTTTCTTTTGGTAAGGCCCAGGAACTGCCAATGATTTCAGCTTTTCTTAAAGAATTGCAAAACAATGACAAACACCCCAAAAAAGAATATACAGGGACACTGGATGTGGCTTGCCAAGCCTGAAATACTTACCATGTGGCCCTTTAAAGAAAAAGTTTGCCACTCCCTGCTTTAAGCTATCAGGCTGCTTTGTAAGTAGAATGTATAGTATTCCGGTTTATGGATGTGTCGTCATTCAGTCAGCCCTCTGTGATGGACACTGTGTTCTCTCAGAAGAAGAAGGGAGCATCCTTATATATCTTTGAACATTTGTGTGACAACTTTCTATAAGGAGAATTGCTGTTTCAAGATTATGCATATTTCAAGTTTTAATAGATGTCAGATTTCTTCTAGAAAGATCAATTTTTTAGTTTAAAAAATCAACTATTGAAGTGTAATTTATATACAATAAAATGCACACATTTGAAGGGTACAGTTCAGAGAGTTTTAACAAATGTATACCACCACCTCAGTCAAGATATAACATTCCTATCATCTCAGAGTTCTTTTAGGCTGCTTCACCATCATTCCTTCTCAACTGCTGGTTGGATTTTTCTGGTTCAAGAATTTTATGTAAATGGAATTATACAGTATATACCCTTTTGTGACTGACTTCTTTCATTTGGCATGTTTTTGAGATTTATCTGTGTTGCTTGTTTCAGTAGTTGTTTTATTTTTGGATAGTATTCCGTTGTATGAATATGCAGTTTTTTATTCATTTACCTATTGAAGGACACATGGCCTGTTTCCAGTTTGGGGATATTATTAATGAAGCTGCTGTGGTCATTTGTGTAAGTCTTTGCACATATATCGTTTAATTTCTCTTGGGTAAATGCCTTGCAGTTGGATGGCTGGGCCACGTGGTAAACATTGATTCAACTTTATGAGAAGCTGCCAAACTGTTTTCCCAGGTGGCTGTGCCATTCTCTGTGAAGAGCACAGTCTCAGTTGGAGCCGCACAGGAGTTACAGTTTCTCCTCGGCTTTGCTGATACTCGATACTGCCAGTCTTTCAAGTTTTGGCCATCTAATGAGTGTTATGTATCATTGTGATTTTAATTCATATTTCCCAGATGATTCGTAGCGTTAAACATCTTTAAACATGCTTTTTGACCATTCGTATACATTTTTTTGGTCAAGCCTTTTGCCCATTTTAAAAATTAGTTGTTCGTCTCATTGAGTTGTAAGAGATCTTTATATATTCTGGGTACACATTCTCTGTCAGATACGTGTATTGCAAATGTCTTCTCCTTAATTTTCTACTTTGATTTTGTGTGTTTTTGACAATATAAAATCAAATTAAGTAATGTTAATACTGGAAGCATGATTGTTTAAGTTCACTTAAATTTATGTGAAAGCCAATTTATTCTTAATGCACAAGTCATTTAGTTCTTAGTGTAAGAGAATAGTTATGTTTTTGCAGAAACATGTAAACAAAAAGGATATTATTTATATAGATAGTGTTAGGTGTGTGGCATGGGGAATTTTTAAATAAGCTTGCTAGTTTTGAAAGTGATAATATTTAGTACTTCAAATTTTCAATTTTGGGTAATTCAGGCCTGTTCATTTATTAGTAAGTTAAACTTTTCTGTAAGTTTTTTCTTCAAAGGATAAATGAGACTATTAAAAGTAAATTAAAAGTAACTTTGATTGGGCCGGCCCCGTGGCTCAGTGGTTAAGTTCGCGTGCTCTTCTTCGGTGGCCCAGGGTTTCACTGGTTCGAATCCTGGGTGTGGACATCAGGCCACGCTGAGGCGGCGTCCCACATGCTACAACTAGAAGGACCCACAACTAAAATATATACAACTACGTACTGGGGGGCTTTGGGGAGAAAAAGGAAAAATAAAATCTTTAAAAAAAAAAAAAGTGACTTTGATCTTAGAATCTGGTATGTAGAAGTGATGATGATTGCCAAGCGTGGTTTGCCTATTTTGGTAGTTAAGGAAATTTTGGGTTATATAAACAGGTGGCTTTTGAGGGTATATATACTTGATTTCTCCATACTATTTTATTGCTGCAGTGTCAGTTCTTTCTTTGCTCGACACTTAATTTACCCCCACAGTAACTTTTAGTTTTTCTTCGTGGTACGAGTAATGCATGACACCTCCTCTTCCCTATTTAATAAGGGGGGAGGAAAAGCAAGCCTTTGGGCTTCTATGGGTTTTCGACACTACTCCAGATGATCCTGTCCTTGCCCAGTTCAGACTTCTCAGGACTGTTGATTTGAGTAAGAAACCCCTGAAGCTAGCATTCCAGGCAGGCTACTGAACAGCCGAAGCTCTCTTACCTAGTCTTATCTCCGATAGCTTTCTTATACCTTTCCTCTACTGAGCTCAACTGGACTTTTTACTAGTCTCCAGGAAGTTTCACATCGAGAGTCTGTGCTCTGTCCTCTCTCTGGAATGTCTTCCCTACCATTTTATCATCTCACGATGCTGTTTGGCCTTTTTGGCTCAATACACCCCTTTCCTTCTCCCGACCAAGCCAGACAGCTTATCTCCAGCTTAGAAGGAAATACCACAACACATCTCTTGTGTGTTTTTCACTCTCCCTCTCCCCTTCATTTTAAGCTGTTTTACTCATCTACATGGTAGAGGGTAGAAAAGAGTTTTGTACATAGTAGATAGAAATAAAATTTTGTGAAACTGATTTAAAACCAGAGTTCTGAAAACTTGGAAGATCTCTTCTTTCACAGCAACTCGATAAATAATTATTTAAATAGCACCCTCTACCCGTTAAAGCAGAGCCTTCAAGATTCTATCAAGTAAGTTTTGCATAGCTATACTGTATCACCCAGTAAACTTGCTACCTCTTGTGAAGTACTATTATAAAATTTTAGTTTGTATCCTTAATATACTGTTCATTAAAGTAAGAAAGCTTGAGAAACTGATGGAAAAAAGGGAGCATAAAATAATGATTCTGCAGATTTATCTCAGGATGATCTTCATCCCTCAGTTGCATTCATGTGAGCTAAATTCATACATAGCATATTAAGATGTTTCCAGCAAGTTAAAAAAAAGTGTCAAAAAGACAAAACATCATGACTTTTATCATTTTTAGTGCCTTTTTTTTTTTTTCCTTGTTGAGGAAGATTCACCCTGAGCTAACATCTGTACCAATCTTCCTCTCTTTTTTTTGGTATGTGTTGTTGCTGCCACAGCATGGCCACTGCTGGGTGGTGTAGGTCTGTGCTCTGGAACTGAACCAGGCTGCCGAAGCGGAGGGCGCTGAATTTAACCACTAGGCCATGGAGCCTTGGTTTTTGATTCTAAAGACTATCTGAGAAGTACTCTGTAAACAAAACAAATATTTAAGAAAATGAGTTGATTTTCTTTAAACAGTGGAAGAATTTTAATCATCATTAAAGCAGCTTTTGTATGTTTTTGCTGCTATAGCCTATAGTGAAGTTTCACTGTATTCTATTTGTAGTTACATGAGTACCTAGCGTGTGCCTACGAATAGCAGAACCAATCACCGTTTACTGAGAACCTGCCCTGTGCCTAATATACAGCAGTCTCTAGACCATTTTATTTTTGAAATTTGTTGAAAATCATGCATTTTAACTATTTAAAAATAAACACTGTATATATTATTTGCTAAATAGGAAAAGTGTTATCTGTCCTTTGAATATTATGTAAGATTCTATTAAGATGAACTTTATAATTTTTTAGCAGTATAATGATCTGTCATATTAGGTGGAAAAAAGCTGCAGTGTGAGTATTCTTTTTTTTAAATTCTGATCTAAAATGTTTCTATATTCAAATTATTTAGTAGTGCAAGCAAAATTATTTAAAAAATAGCTAATGGGTACTATGTATGTGTTACCATGCAAACTATATGGGTCAGAAAAGGTTGGGGAAATGCCCTTCCGGAGTAATCAGTAAGGACTCTCAAATGACAGAAATGTTGCTTGAACAGGGTTAGAGGAAGGAAATGATGAGTTGTTGTCCCACTTTCCCTCGTAACTTTGCCTCTTTGGAGAATATTTGTCTGCTTGAAATACAGAGCTCAAGTTAGCTATAAAGAAGGTATTTTTATAAAGAAGATATTTTTAAAGGGCAGCTGGATATTGTGCAAAGAACGTAGGCTCTAGGCCGGGCTCTGCCATTAAACTAGTTGTATTTCTTTGTCAAGTGGCTTTTGTCGATCTCATCCCTATTGCACAATGAACAAGATGAGCAGGTAACCGAACCACTTGTGATTGCTGAGGATGTACCCTGTGCCTTCAAAGAGGATGTCTCCGTTTTGCAGATAGAGACGTAGGGGCTTGGTGAAGGTAACTTGCCTAGGTGCACACAGCCAGTAGGACCAAAGTCCTTTAGACAATAGGCTCTTGCTGCCCCTGGGATCCTTTGTAGCTCAAATGCTGGGATGCTAGGTTCTTGGTTTCTATTACCCACTTAGAACTATTCCTCTGGAGAGTTTGAGAAATATTGGCCTTCACATTGCTTATCACTATCACAGGTAAATGTGATTCTCCCTAGCTGGTATTTAATTGCGTCACTATATTATATGCATTTCTCCCAAATTCTTGTATCAATTAAAAAAACTCATAAAACATCTAATGCTTATTATAAGCCTATTTTTTTCTCTTTTTTGTCTCTGCAATACAGGCATAGTAGCACCTGAAAGTTTTTTATGATGTATCTGACTAAATTAGCTTTGTGAATTGAGATATTGTGATTTACAATAAGAAGTTTATATTTGGTCTTCATTTCTGGCACAGAGCTCCTAAAACCTTTGGAATTTCCTAAGTGATAAGAGCAATAAAGGTATCTTTTGATATTCATAGCAAACCCCTTTCAGCCACACTTGCGTTTATGTAATGAGATGACTTCTGGAATGCATCTAAGGATGGGGGCTGGTTGCCAGGGGAACAAACCTTGAGATTAGAGAGTTGGAACTTTCAGAGTGCACTCCCCCCCTCCCCCCAGCCCCCCACCTCCAGGGAGGGGAGAGGGGCTGGAGATCCACCTCAGTCAGCAGTGGCCAGTGGTTTAGTCAGTCATGCCTACCTAATGAAGCCTCCATAAAAACCCGAAAGGACAAGGGTTGGAAATGCTGGCTTGGTAGACGTGTGGACATGCGGGGAGAGTGGCGTGCCCAGGGAACATGGAAGCCTTGCACCCTTTCCCACATACCTTCCACTATGCATCTCTTCCATCTAGCTGTTCCTGAGTTACATCCTTTTATAATAAACTGGTAATCCAGTAAGGAAACTTTTTCCTGAGTTCTGTGAGCTGTCCTAACGAATCAGTTAATTGAACCCAAGGAGGGAGTCATGGGTACCTCCAGTCTGTAGCTGGTTGGTCAGAAGCACAGGTGACCAACAGGTGGACTTCAGATTGGCCTCTGGAGTAGGGATGGGGCAGTCTTTTGGGACTGAGCCTTCAGCCTGTGGGATCTCATGCTATCTCCAGGTAGATGTGTCAAAATTGAGTTGAATTGTAGGACACCTAGCTGGCGTCGCAGAGAATTGCTTGGCGTGGGACAAACTACCACCCTTTTGGTGATCAGAAGTGTTAGAAGTGAAGTACTATTCAGAGTATGGTGTGTATCGTAGATGAAAACAATAGAGTTTCTCTTTACACGATCTACGTTGGCAATTTCAAACTTATTTCCCAATTTTTCCTATACAATTTACTCTTTTAAAGAAATGAAAGTTTTTCTTTACCATTGGTCTGGTGTCACTTGTTATCGACTAACAACCTGTAACTAAACAGCTAGCTGCACCTTACACATCTTTTAGAAAAGAACATTTCTTCAAACTACTTATTGGGTGCCTCAGTCTCTAACCGTTAGGGCTCTTAAGATGAAGGCTGAGATCCTCTTTCTGGGACCTTCTAGAAAGAGACTTTCTATTCTAGGGAAAATACCAACTTTTAAATCTAGACTGCCAACCAAAAAGTCCTGTCTTTTCTGGCCCCAGAGTCTAAAAGTCCTGAATGTTAGGCACTCGTCCTACCCTCTCGTTGTCCCACATGAAAGTGCTGGGGCAGAAGTCTTTTTTTCCTGCCTAAAAACCTTAGTATTAGTCTGGAAATTTCGGGGAGCTAATTTCAGGGATTATACAGCAGGTTTCCCTTTCGTTCATGAATCTTTTTAGCATTTCCATAGATATTTGGAGACTCAAAAATAGAATTTCATGGGGCTTAAGGATTTGTGATAGCTGATGTTATAGTAATAATTCAACACTATATTTGGTGAAACAAATACTGAAAAATGTCATTATTGTTGTTAAAAACAAGACAACAGTCCCAAAATGGAGTCACTTAGGCTAAGCCCATGTCACCAAACCGAGACTTACTGCTGAATTACAGTTTCGGCTCTGCCAGAAATGGAATCTTAAGCCAGTCAGTCAGGAATTACCTGGTCAGCACTAGTGAGGTAATCTGCCTCAGGAGACCCCTGCCATCCTCTTGCTACAGCCAATCCACTTTTTGCTAGTTTAACTTCCTTGTTCTCATTCCCTTCTGCCTATAAAAGTCTTTCATTTTGTACAGCTCCTCAGAGCTCCTTTCTGTCTGCTAGATGGGATGCCGCCTGATTCGTGAATTGTTGAATAAAGCCAATAATAAGATCTTTAAAATTTACTCAGTTGAATTTTGTTTTTTAACATTGTAAATAATACTTGAAGGGTTTGAAGTTTTCTAGTACCTCACAGGTATAATTATATTTGTGATAAACCTTAAGTTCAGGAAAAGCATGAAAAGGCTTATAGCTCATAACTGCCCCTACCTTTTTCACTTCCATCTTGTCCCCGAACTACTACTAATTCTTAGTAATAGAGAATGAACTTCAGGGCTGAGATGAGCCAAAGGAGTTCTGAAGGGTCTCTGAGGAGTTCTGTTGGTGTCCACAGACTAAAGAAGTGGCTCTTGTGAGCATTTTTTACCTCCCTGTAGTGTACACCAAACTCAAGTACTGAAACTACCAGGTAACAGTTACTTGGTTATAGGATGCCTGGAAATTCTGAGAGGTTTTGTAAATGCTTTGGAATTAGTAATTTGAACCACTCAGTTCATTGTGTGATTTGGTCTTCAGATTATAGAGGACGTTGCCTCTTACTTGGGGGTTGGGATATAGGGTCAGTGTACAAGGCAACAATACTGTGTTGGCAGAGTTACCCATGAAAAGTTCCTAGGAAGATGCCATATCATGAATAGCTTCTCTTTAGGTCCATAACCAGCCTCTCTTTCCTCTTGTAGGAGAACAGACCACCGTTCTTCTGTTGAGCACAGAGTTGTTGGTTTGTACTTAGGGGCCAATACTATATGGAAAGTACGTATCTTTGAGGACTAGAATCACTGAGGGCTAAAGACAGTGTCAGAGACATACAGAGTAGGTTGTGGGAGGAGCAGAGTCCTGTCCCCACCTCAGGCTCGCTAGGTCTAGACTTATTTGCTGGAATGATGGGTAGATCCCTTGTATTTATTTAAATTGAGTTTCTCTTAAAATTTTGCTCAATGTGTATCGTTAAATTTGTGTTAGATGTAGGCTTGTTTGAGCTGTAAGATTGAAAGTCAGCTTTCTAGAAGGAAGAAGATCTGTCATCAGACTTACCTTTTCTTTCTGTTTGCTTGTATCAAATGGAGTGTTGAAGAAATAGCATGTATCTCATGTCTCATCTTTGAATTATAATGAGTTGTATGTCATAGTTTTAGTTTCTGGTACATAAGTTTTTGTTCTATTTCCCTCTAGTGTCTCAGTAAACTGAGTACATACCCAACAAAATGAGAGGATTTAGCTTATAAAATAGATTTAGTATAGTTTTCAAAGAAAACTTTACCTTCTAGATGTCAATTTAGTTAATCTGTTTTCTCTGTCCAAGCAAATTCTTGAAAACCTTTATGATAGTTCACTTCTCCAGTTGGTTTAAATATGTATGGCCATGTCTTTTCTAAGACATGTCTGTGTAAACTGATAGAACTTTTAGATAAACACAGGAATCCTGGTCTGTAGACTCCATGTTGAATTTATGAGTTTAGTTTACTATTCTGCTGGAAGGAGCAAAATGATCTTATTTTTGTGGAAAATACATTACTGCAGAGTATTCACTTTTGCTGTAACAATCAAGTTAATGTTTTCTGTCATTCAGCTAATATTGCCACATTACTGTAATTTTCCTGTGCCTTTTAACACTACTGTGCCTTTTTAGCACTACTTAAACCAGGGCTACAAATATAATGTGTATTTTTTTTTCTTATTTTCCTCTCTCACTAGTCACTGGCATGTCTGTTTCCTGAAAGACTTCTTCAATAAAAATGCTATTCCTAATACTTTCTCGTCTGTAGTCACATGTACAAATGAGCCACTGAAGTTTAGGTACTGAGACGCCACTTGTATCTCATGCACTTGTGTCTCTCACAGGACTTAGCACTTTCAGAATGTTCCAAACATTCTCGCTGACTGTTTGATAATACTCTCTTTTCCTGGCTTTCCCAAGTCCTTCAAATGGAAGTTTCAAAGGTTTCTTCTACTAGCATTTTGCAAGTCATTTGGGTGGAATGTTTGGGTCCAACAGTAGTGAGCTTGTATATTTCTGTCATTTTTCTTCTTTTTAAATGAAATTAGAGGCATTTTAAGAAGTGAAAAGGTCCCTGGAACAAGATTTTTATTTTATCTTTCTTTTATGGGGTGGGCTGAAGTGTGTGTGGAGAGTTGGTTGGAAGGATGAAGTTGTTTTAGGTATGTAAGCAGGAGGGCCACAAGAGTGACCTTGACCATTAATGACACCTCCTTATAGTGATGACGAGTAGGACAGATGGGTGGAAACAAGCAATTTGTTTAAAACAAATGGTTAGATATTAGTCTCTTTGTTTGGCAGATTTATGGCAAACTATCATTTGGATTCTGGAGTTTGAGTTACAGCAAAATATCCCTCATTAAATATTCTTCATATAGATTTTAGTTTGCTTTTTTTTTAGTTTCAAGAATGGTGATTTCTAGGCTCCCATTCTTATAAATATGTCTTTTAGAAATATGTGATTTGATAGACAGTCTAACAATTGGGAGAGGATATTTGCAAACGATATGTCAGATAAGGGGTTAATGTCCAAAATATATAAAGAACTCACATATCTCACAACAACAACAAAAAACCCAGTTACAAAATGGACAAAGGATCTGAACAGACATTTTTCCAAGGAAGATATACAGATGGCCAACAGGTACATGAAAAGATGTTCAACATCACTAACCATTAGGGAAATGCAAATCAAAACTACAATGAGATATCACTTCACTCCCGTCAGACTGGCTATAATCAACAAGACAAGAAATAACAAGTGTTGGAGAGGATGTGGAGAAAAGGGAACTCTCATCCACTGCTGGTAGGAATGCAAACTGGTGCAGCCACTATGGAAAACAGTATGGAGATTTCTCAAAACATTAAAAATAGAGCTACCATATGATCCAGCTATTCCACTGCTGGGTATTTATCCAAAGAACATGAAAACATGAATGCATAAAGATATATGCACCCCTATGTTCGTTGCAGCATTATTCACAATAGCCGAGACTTAGAAACAACCTAGGTGCCCATCAAGGGACGAATGGATAAAGAAGATGCATGTATACTCAGCTATAAAAAAGATGAAATCCAGCCATTTGTGACAACATGGATGGATCTTGAAGGTATTATGCTAAGTAAAATAAGTCAGAAGGAGAAAGTCAGATACTATATGATCTCCCTCATAAGTAGAAGATAAAAACAATGACAAACAAACAAGATACAGATTAGATTGGTGGTTACCAGAGGGAAGCCGGGGAGGGGAAGGGAGGAGGGTGAAAGGGGTGACTGGGCACCTGTGTATGGTGTTGGACTGTAGTTAATCTTTGGGTGCTGAACATGAGGTAGTCTACACAGAAATTGAAATATAATGGTGGACACTTGAAATTTATATGTTATAAACCAATGTTACCTCAATAAAAAATTTTTAATTATATAATTTTAGTATACTGCCCATTCTAGGCGCTCTGCTAGGCAAATAGAAAGGCAGGGTATTGTTATGATTTCTGATTCATATGGTGTCTGGATCTGTTTATGGCAGCTATTTTCAAAGTGTGGTCTGTGGACCTTGGGTCTGTGAGGTTAAAACTATTTTTGTAATAATAAGAAATTATTTGCTTTCTTTTACTGTGTTGACATGTGCACCAATGGTGGGAAAGCACTGGTAGGTAAAAATTGTTGGCACCTTACCATTTGGAGTAAAAAAAAAAAAAGCCAATTTTATTTGAGAATGTCCTTGATGAAGTAATAAAAATTATGAATTTTATTAACTCTTGATTTCGAATGCATGCAGTTATCGTATTCTGTGCAGGAAGATGAGAATGTGCATAAAGTGCTTCTGCTGCGTACAAAGTAGGAGGGCTCTCGCAAAAGCACTTACGGGATTGAGTTGCAAACTGCATTAGCTGCTTTTTTCATGGAGAACATTTTTACTTGAACACCAGTTTTACTTGGAAGAGGGGCTGACAGGCAAACTCTGATCATTCAGACTTGGGTATTTGGCAAACATTTTTCAGCGAAGTGAGCCTGTCACTTCAAGGAAAACAACTGACCATATTTGTTACCGATGATAACATTTGAGCTTTCAAGCAAAAATTAGAATTTTTGGAAACCTTGTATATGTCGCTGTGAGCTTGACAGCTTCCCAGTAAATACCTAAAGACTTCTGTGATGACATCAGTGGGTTTAACAAATAGGATTTTTTGAAAGATGTCTGCTTCTGGAAAGTCTGCATAACTCAGTGGACCAGTATTTTTCAAATGAGGAGTGATGATGTTATAAAATCATGCATGAGATAAAGATTCATTCAAAGTAAATAGACCAATGAATTTTAATGTAGCAGAGTACGAAAAGTTTATTGATACAATTTCAGATTCTACATTGCAAGTAATCTTTTTAGAAACTACCACTGCTTACTGATGAGTAGTGGTTGTCTTGAGGAAAAGCACCTATGAGGTTGAATTGCAAGGTGAACTAGCCACTTTTTTCATAAAACAGTTTTGGAGTAATATCAGAGCATGAGATTCACAATTGCCCTCAAAAGGCTATTCAAATATTCTTCACTTTTCTAGCTAAATGTCTGTTTGGGAATGGCTTTTCTTCATATTCTTCAACCAAAACAACATATTGGAGCAGATTGAATGCAGAAGCAGATATGAGAATCCAGCTGTCTTCTATCGACAGATATTAAAGAAATTGGCGAAAATGTAAAACAGTGTCCCTGACTGATTTTTTAAAAAGGAAAATAGTTTTGTTATTTTTGTTAAAAGATTTTATTTTTCCTTTTTCTCCCCAAAGCCCCCCGGTACATAGTTGTGTATCTTTTTTTTTAGTTGTGGGTCCTTCCAGTTGTAGCATGTGGGATGCCGCCTCAGCATGGCTTGATGAACAGTGCCATGTCCGCGCCCAGGATTCGAACTGGCAAAACCCTGGGCGGCTGAAGTGGAGTGCTGGAACTTAACCACTGGGCCACAGGGCTGGCCCCTGGAAAATAGTTTTTTAAAAATAAAATATGTTACATATATTGGCATGTAGTGGGCTTGCTATTACTTTTTTTCCGTCCCTCCGTCCCTTCCTCCCTCCCTCCCTTCCTCCCTCCCTCCCTCCCTCCCTCGCTCCCTCGCTCTCTCTCTCCCTCCCTTCCTCCCTTCCTTCCTTTCTTTTATGGTAAGGAAGATTGGCCCTAAGCTAGCGTCCGTGCCCATCTTCCTTTGTTTTGTATGTGGGATGCCTGCCACAGCATGGCTTGATGAGTGGTGCTAGGTCTGCGCCTGGGATCTGAACTGGCAAACCGTAGGCCGCCAAAGCGGAGCATTTGAACTTAACTGCTGCATCCATAGGCTGGCCCCAAAATGGCATTAACTTTTAATCTTTGTTTATTTGTTCAGGATAATCAGACCTACTGGTTAATCTGAACAGTGACACCTAGTAATTCTTGAATGCCAGTTTTAATGCCAATTGAAAATTCTGTAAAGCTGTGTTGATTGCTAGAGCATTGTTGAGTTACTAAAATATGTATTGGATAGATATTTAATCCTATTATTTTTGGAATCTTTACCAGAAATATTTCATTGCATATTTTTGTTTTTTCTGCTTTATCTCCCCAAACCCCCCTGTACACAGTTGTATATCTTAGTTGCAGGTCCTTCTAGTTGTGGGATGCCGCCTCAACGTGGCCTGACGAGCGGTGCCATGTCTGCGCCCAGGATCCGAACCCTGGGCCGCCGCACCAGAGCGTGCGAACTTAACCACTCGGCCACGGAGCTGGCCCCCTCACTGCATATTTTGCTACTGGGTTTGCTGGTTGGTGGGAACAAAGTGCAAGCTGGTGAGATCTCTCCCTCCTCCTGGCTTTGCGGCGCGCACAGAGGGTGCTCCGGCCGCGGTGCAGCCTCCTTCGTGAACCAGCCCTCACCACACTGCCTTTTCCTTGCTTACGTGTTTGGTTGTTTTCATGGCGGTCAGCACCATCTTACATAACTAAACTTTCTACTTTGTTTTTGATCCAAGTAGATTTGTTTCCATCCAATTAGATTTTAGGTTCTATGAGGTCACAGATTTTTGTGTTTTATTTTATTACTGAGTCTTCAGTTTCTATAATAGTACCTAGCATGTATTAGATGTTCAGTAAATACATAATGCATGTATATTAGCACTTCTCTCTATTCAAACTCCAAACTCAAATGTTCTTTTCTGTGTTATGTATTTAATGCGAGATATCTCCCAGTGGGCGCAAAGACATGTTTCTCTGTCCATCTTAAACACAACTAAACTGGACCTGAATCCTATAGAATCCCTTTGATTTGTCTGATCGGTACATGTGTAATTGGTGGCACAATTGTTTTCCTTGGTTCTGATTCTGTATTTCTATTAATATAGCCTAAAAGTGCATTTTTTTAAGTAGACGCCATCTTATAAGCTCATATGGAGATCTTTTTCTCCCCCCACATCTAAATTGTTCAAGTAATGTCTCAGTTTTTTTAATTTTTGTTTTCTGTTCCAATAAAACTTTATTTATGGACACTGAAATTTGAATATCAAATAATTTTCACGTGTCATGAAATATTGTTTTATTTTTTTCCAAGCGTTTAAAAGTGAAAAACATTCTTAGCTCATCTACCATACAAAAACAGTGGTGGGCTGAATTGGACTCATGGTTTGGCTGTGTTGTGCTGACTTCTGCACCAGTGATCGAATTGAAAGAAGGACATGCTATGCTATTGATTTACAGAAACAAAGTGTATATCTATGAATATTTATCTTAATTGTGCAAAGGTACCCTAGTCGTTCACTGGAAAGAGCATTCCCAAACTCTTCCACTAAAACTAACAGTGCAAAAGCTCGCTTGAAATAGTAATTTCTTTTTTTTTTAAATTGAGTTAATGATAGGTTACAATCTTGTGAAATTTCAGTTGTACATTAATGTTTGTCATTCGTGTTGTAGGTGCACCACTGCACCCTTTGTGCTCACCCCCCACCACACCTTTCCCCTGGTATCCACTAAACTCTTCTTAGTCCACATTTAGTAATGTCTCAGTTTTAAAATAGTAGAATTATATGTGGGAATTTCCACCTCAAATTCCTTTGAAGTTAAGGTTTATAAAAGTACCAGCTGTCTTAGTTTCTCCCTGTTCTCTTTAACGTCATGTTTTTAAATAATTCTAATCATCTGTGCATATTTTTTGTTTTTTCCCGTTTAACATTTTACATAGCATTTTAACTTTTTAAATATTTTCATATATATTACTACCTGTTATGTTTATCATTTTAAAAAGTGGATGCCATTTTTTAAAATGAATGTCTTTATATTAGATTGTTGTATAACTTAATTTTCTTTTTTTAAAAATAACTTTATTTTAGAATAACTTTAGATTTCTGTAACCGTTGTACATTTGTGAAACCAACATTAGTATGTTACTGTTAACTAAACTGGAGACTGTATTTGGATTTTCCCAGTTTTTCCACTAATGTCCTTTTTCTGTTTCAGGATCCAGTCCAGGACACCACATCGCATTTAGTTGTACCCTTAGTCTCTTCTGATCTGTGACAGTCTTTCCTTGTTTTCATGACCTCGATAGTTTTGAGCAGTATTGGTCAGGTATTTTGTAGAAATGTCCTTCAGTTTGGGTTGATCTGATGTTTTCGTGCGATTAGACTGAGGTTGTGGGTTATGAGGTTTTGGCGAAGAATACCACAGAGGTGGGATGCCCCTCTCATCACATCACATCAGGCATACACGACAGCAGTGGCTTATCAGTGATGTTTTAACCATGATCACTTGGCAAAGATGGTGTCTTCCGGATTTCTCTGTTTCCCTTTCCAGACTCTGCTTTGGGAGCGACTCTGAGTGTAGCCCACGGTCACAGGGAAGCGCATTGAGCTCTACCTCTCAGGGCAGGGAAGGATGCATATATATTATTTGGAATTTCCTGTAAGGAAGACTTGTCTCTTCTTCCCCATTTACTTATTTATGTAATCATTTATATCATAGACTCATGGATACTTACTTTATTAATTTGGTTATAATATAATAGTATTGTGATTTATCTTGCTGCTCAAATTATTCCAGCTTTGGCCATTGGGAGGTTCTTCCGTTTAGTTCTTGTCTTTGTCATGTCCCCGTCCTTTCATCTTGTGAGCATTCCCTTACTTTCTCCTGCAGATTTTCTTGTATTCTCCCTGTCCCAGCCCTAGAACCAGCCATTTCTCCAGAGCCCTGCTTCCTTGTACTGAGAATGGTATTTAGAAAAAGGAGATAAGGGTGCTGGGTGTTGTACTACTGGAATGTCACTGCTTCTAGGCTGTCTGTGGACGGAGCTGGGAAATAAGTGTACATCTGCTAACTCATGTGTGCATGCATATCTCTATTTCTGGATCTGCATATATAGTAAATATGAGTTCACACTGACATTGACATCTCTGATTCCAGTCCATCACCACCCCTTGCTTGTTTGTAACTGGTACCCTGGGAGAAGATTTACCAGTTAGAGTACAGGGTTTATGTATGGTTCTTACTGTCTTTCCTCTGTCCGGTCAAAACAGATTTCCACAGTTGCATAGGTCAGCTCCATTTCCCCCACCCTTTTCCATGGAGTTATCCCATAAAGTTTTAATACAGTTAGAATCATTGTATAGTCTACATTCCTTCCTGAGATCCCTGGACATACTGTTTTGTTTTTACTTGCATATAGTCTGTCATTTTGAAAAATGACCGTTTTCACATTGGGTTGTGGTCTAACTTAACTTTTTTATATGAATGTTGTAATTCCTGATCTCACTCACTCAGCCACTGTGGTTGATGGCCGATACTTGGGTGGTGCCTGCTGTCTGTCAGGCACTGTCCTGTGCACCTCACATGAGTTTACTTCTCATCACGACTCTGTGAGGTAGAGACTCTTGAGTTAGCCTCTTTTTCATGAGGAGAGGCACAAAGATGTGTAGTCACTTGGCCGGGTTCACACACAGCTGGTCTGTGGGAGACCTGGAATCGGAACCCAGGTAGGCTGGCTTTGGAGTCTGCAGTCTTGCCTTTTGTTTAAGGCCCCGGACAGGACTTAGAATTTAATAGGACCAAATGCTGTCTTGTTCGTTTATTGTTCAAACTTGGTTTAGAATGGAGAGTGCTGCTTCCCACATTCTTTGCCCCATACCCCTATGGGCATTATTAATCACGATGGCACTCGTTCCTGCCGACTTGGAACGTGGCCTGGCCTCGGAATCCTTACAACACTCAGCGTGGTTTCGTGAGATGGAGTCGCCCGTCTTCTTTGGGTCTTCCGCGCAGTGTGCAGTGCAGTGGCTGTGCGCCTGCTTCTCGGATTCCTTGTGCATGGTCTTCCTGTTCCCAGGGCAGGCAGTGGCTGTCTTTCCCCTCAGGCGTAAGATCTACTGCTCTTAGGTAATTAATTTTTATCTCCTACCAAGAGCTACATCTCTGTGTCTGTCTAGGTTCTCTTTGTATTGTTCTCATCTTTACCTACAAAATCTTATTTACCATTAATTTCCTTTTGAGTTCATTAAAGCAATGGATTTTAACTTAAAAAATAAAGGAAATTGTTAAATGAGACTAACAGCTGCCCTCTAAGCACTTTGAACATAAAAGCACTGTTGAAGACTGGTGATTTTTCAAAATTTTACAGCAATTTTACAGCAGTCATGCTGTGAAGTAAAAAGACATTTTCGTTAGGAAAAGACATCAAGAATATTGCAATTGTATTACTTAAGTTTTGTTGGGTTTGGATTTGACCTTATTCTGGCGTTCAGTTAAGAGTAAAGTTAATGCTGTTGACTTAGGTAGGAAGGATAAGTGGTACATGTTGTTTCCTACTTAGTTTTTTTCAGACAAGTAGAAACAGACCTGAGCGAGGCCAAATGGGTGGCTAGTGCCTTAATTAGCAAGTCCTTTAGGAGTGAAGAACCTTTAAAGAAAGGTGTCAAGGGCACTGAAAATGCCTAGGGAACTTTTTTTTTTAAATTCTTTGGTCATTGGCAACTAAGTAAGGAGGGGCAGGAACGTTGTCTTGGGTAAAGGTCCTTCACGAGTGGACCAGGGTTGGCTCTGATAGAGAAGAAAGCTGGCTCTTTGGGCTGCGTGGCCGGGTCACCGAAGCGGTAGAGGGGTGTCTTGGCCACGTTGCCAGGGCTGTGTAAACCTGAGAGGGGGGGCGAAGCTCCTTTGCTGGTGGGGCCCAGAGCCGCACTGTGTCACCGCTTCTTCTGATGATGCCGATGCCGATGAGGAAATCGGTCGTGAGAACCCATCTTATGTTCATTCAGGCATTATTGTCCACCGAATCTCAACACCGATAATGTGTCTTAGACCCCTTCCGTATTTCATGTGGCAGAAAACCTAATCCAAACTGGTTTAAGCAAAAAAGGGAATTTCTTGGCTCACCTAACTGAACAGGTCCAGAGTTGGTTTGGCAAAGTGTGCCTGGTTCAGGGCTCAGTGATAGGACTAGAGACCATTTCTTGGCTTTGGGTGTTTTTTCTTTTTCTGTTGTTCTATGCAGGCTCTTCTCAGGTGTTTGCAAGTTGGCTTCTAGCAATTCTAGCAACTCTTTGGGCATGTATTTCCAGGTTCAAATCTCAGTGAGCGTTCTTGTTCTCACATTGCAGGCAACCTCCTGAGATTTTTCCCTGTGATAGGACAGAGTCTGGTCAGGTAGCCAACCGTGTGCTGGGGGCTGTCCGCAGGAGCAGTGGGCCTCGGCCAGGCCAGGACTGCAGGCTTCCTCCCTTGTAGGGTAGTCCTCAGAGAGGGGTTGCTGGGAAGTTCCCAGAGAAATGAATTGATGCAGGGCGGCGGAAACGACCCTGACTGTTCTAGTGGGATGCAGCTAGATTACAAGGGCATGGTGTTCAGGACGTTTGAGTTTGGTTTGATTTATAAAATAGACTCTAGCCTATGTAATTTCCTTAATTCCATTTAACCTATATATGTATGTAAGTCTATAAGGCTTTACTACATTGTAATAAGGTTTTGATGGTACCCTGCCATAATCTGGTTTGTCTTTTGAATTAAAGCATAACTGTTGTTTTGGTTTCACTGTATACAGGTAGAATCTTGTTTTAATGACTTGAGCTATAATCTGTTTTGAATAAAAGAAGCTGTTTTCATATTCTGGATAAAAACCATACTAGCGCCATTTCACCTATGAAACTAAACAAATCTTTTGAATGAGAAATTTAAAAATTGGATGTATTCACAAATCACCATCCATTTAGTGGCAAGTCATTTTAATAAAGGTTTCTTTCTGCTAATATATGAATGTTCAGAGCTGTATCTTAATACTTACTGGGCTGTGGTTTAGTGGAAAATGGCATCGGAAGATCTGATGTGAGTCTGCCTTCGTGGTGGGAAGGAGCAGGAGGGCAACTGACATTTGATGGCTCTCTACATGCCAGGCGGAGAGCTAGGTGTTCTGTGTGTGTGTGGTGTTTGTAACAGTGTTGAGGTCGGTGATGTTACCCCCTTCTTTGGATAAGGTCTTTAAGGCAATATGAACGTCTTTAATAAAAAGGAATTCCAGGAACTCCAAGTTTTATACTCAGGATCTTTTAATTGGAAGGGCAGCTGGATCATAGGGTCCTAATTGTCCCGGAGACTCATCTCTCATCTCCTCTTGGTGGTTTCTTGGTAATGGGGAGCATCACCCTCATTTTCTGTGCTTAGGCATGGCAGGCACCCTTCCTTTTCATACCTTGCGGCACAGCTAGACTTTATGGACTTGTTTTTTTTTTCCTTAAGGAAGACTGGCCTTGAGCTAACCTCTGTGTCCATCTTCCTCTATTGTATATGTGGGACACGTGCCCGCAGCATGGCTTGATAAGTGCCTCTGATCCAAACTGGTGAACCCTGGGCCGCCAAAGTGGAGAGCGCAAACTTAACCACTAAGCGACTGGCCATGCCCCCATTTTTTTTTTTTTTAAATCTGTTGTTTGCCAGGCACACAGCCAGGCTTTGGGATTTTACAAATAAATAAAAATGGTTCTTGCTTCTGAAGAACTTACAGTAGGGGTGAAGTGGAGTGAAAACACGAAAATGTGATTTTAATGTGTTGTAAATGCTATGAAAGGGGGAGGGAGTTTGTTTTATGTAAAACATTCTTCTAAATGGTGCCCTAAGTTTTATTATTTTTTTATGGATCTGGATGTTTATCCCTATACTTTGAAAGAACAGTCTGGACACTTAGATTTATTTCTTAAATCATAATTCAGAGGTCTTGATCCTTATATTTTGATAATTTTCCTTAAATGAATTACTCTAATTTTTCTCATTTCCTCTCTGTTGTGTGTGTTTACTAGATCATCCTATAGCTTAAAACCTTCACGTATGTGCTGCTTTATTTGGAAGAGCTTTGTGAGATTTATAAACGTGCAAATTTATCCGTATATACCCTTTTACAGAGAGGTTGGTTCCAGAGCCAATTTTGAAATGTTCTGTTGTTGATCTTGCACCTTGTTTAGTTCAGTAACGCTTTGGCCAGAGATGTTTTGTCATGACATACTTTTCGTTGTTACTGATGGTGGAAGCATCATCCAAGGTATTCCAGAGTGTGAGGCCAGGAGGGTTCTGCACAAACATGACATGCTGACTAATGTTGTGACACTTCTTCACCAAGACATAAAACTCGCACTTAAAAAAAAGTGCATTGTCTTAATACCCACATTGCACATCAGTGAGAACTAAATGCCACATTCCTATTGTCGGTTTATCAGGGATGGGGTGCTGCCTCCAAGGACCAAGAATGTGTCAAGGCAGCAGGTGGGACTAGTTGTGATTAGTTTAGGAGCTAAGAAGCCACAGATATCCCTTTTTATCTGATCCTTTTCCTTCTAGTTCCTAGGCCTTTGAAATGCTAAATGTCTGAAAATAATTTGCATAGAATTACTTGAGCTTCTCTGTCAACTGGCGGATTTGAAAGCAGTTGCCACAAAGTTATATTTGAAATAAAGCTCCGATTTCTGCCTAACTTTGGTGTCTTTTTGCCCTACCTCACTTTCTTCCTTTCTTCTTCCTCGCTTTCTGCTTTATCTCAGGGATGGGGTCGTCTTTTTGAGTTTAGTCTTTTTGGTCCTAAAGACTCCTCTTCAACCCACAGGCAAGGTCGCACTTTTAATCTTCCCATGAGAAGTAGTCCTCCGTGATCTCTTTCAACTGCCTTGATCCTAAGTTCTGAAATCTCTTCATTCTCCGCTTTCCCTCAGTCCTTGTAATTTGGGGTCTTTACCTGATTTGGTGCCCACCTTTGTTAGCGTGGTCTACTGGCCAGACTTCTACCTTTACAGCCCATATCCAGCTGTTTCTTGCTCATACCTTAGAGTCTCTTCCATTCTTTCTTGGCCTTTGGAAATCCAACTCAATCAACTGTTAAGGTTGAGTTGTCACCTTTCCTGCCATCCTTCTGCAGTTCTTATGTTCTCCCTCCCTAGTACTTTGCATATACATCTCATTGTAATGTATCTTCTTCTTTTCCACCTTCTTAGGTAAGACATAAGTTCCATAAGGGCAGGTTCTGTGTTTCATTCATCCTTGTGTATTCATTGCCTGGTTCATAATAGTCATTTATTTCATGCTTTCTTTGCCCCTCTTTCAGCTCTGAATCATCCACCCTCTGCTTTCTTTATCATTGTTGGGTGGTTCAATGTTCTTACAGAAAGTTACCCACTGACCTCTGGGCTCTTTTTCTTCCTCTAAATCTTATCTCTTTAAGCAGTTTTCTCAATGTCTGGGGGTTTTATGTAAACAGGTAAATGAAGCCCTACTCAGGGCTTCAAGCCAGAAAGTCATCTTCCCCCGTATTTAAATCACCACTAAGTTTTCTCCTAGGTAACTCTTGAATTCATTTACTTTTTCTCTCATCACCAGCGTGGTCATAGAAGCCCCGCCATCTCTTGCCTAGAGTCTCTACTGCAGTCCAGTCTCACCTGTCCTCACCTGTGCACTTTCTCTTGCCCCCTCCCCTGCACCTGTGCTGCAGTTGGCTGGTCTTTCTGAAATGTGTCTCCCTGCACCCCTTTTACTTAAAATGCTCAGTGGCTTTCCATTGCTCTTAGATAAATTAAAGCAAAAATCCTTAACATGGCACTCGTACACCATCTGACGGAGAAATGTTGTTCTAATCTTTTCAGGGTACAAGTATGATTTTAATACTTAGACAAGAAAATGTTCTAGAAAAGGACACTTGTTTAGACTTGAAGTGGGCACTCTAGTATGAATTCGACATCTGGTGAACTCTAGGCTTTCCCCACATTTGAGCATAATTGGTTCCTAGAGCCTGCAGCCAAAGATAAGGCTCAGGGATTTACTTTGCATGTGCTGCACTCCTTTTTTCTCTTGCTTACCAGAGAACCTCTCATGTGAATAAAGTAGCTCAAGAGACAAAAATACAGACTTTATCACAGTGTTTAAAATCACGGTGTTTAAGGTGAGAAGCACAGTTAAAAGTGTGTAGTGGGAATACTTTAATTTGTACGTGTATATTATACTATATATTTTTTACTTTTAGTGCTGAATGTAAGTTTTTCTTTTTTTGGATTTATCTTTTTCAGTTAGTCATTTATGCCTGTAATAGCTGACTTGATGAAAAACTTGAGTATGTTTCTACATTTTTTTCACTCCACAAGTATGTATCATAGACTAAAAACTACCTTGTCATCGTATACTTAATTCCTGCAGTGGGATCACATTTCTGTAAGACGGCTGCTGTTTAGGAGTGGAGAATCTTTGTAAATAAAAATATCTTTTAAAAGTTGTGTTAAATAAAAATGTACACTTGGATGAAATGCTTCAAGGATTTAACCATACAGAACAAATGAGCACCCGGTTTCTGCAAATCTCAACAGTATAACGATGTATTATTTCTTTTGTTAATTGTTAGTTTGCTGGGGATTAAAACACAAGTGATCATATTAAGGCTGGTTAGATTAGTGATTTTAATATGAAACCATTGCTTTTAGAATAATCATGGGCCAGACTGGGAAGAAATCTGAGAAGGGACCAGTTTGTTGGCGGAAGCGTGTAAAATCAGAGTACATGCGACTGCGGCAGCTCAAGAGGTTCAGGCGAGCTGACGAAGTAAAGGTATAACTTCATCTTTTGTGAAAATGCATATACAATGAAGGATAGTTTTTTCCCCCCCGAAGATAAGTTTTAGTTGGAAAGGGTATATTTTCAGCCAAGGTCATATTTACAGTAAGATAAATGAAGACTTGGAAGTTAAGATTCTTGAATCTGTCTTAATTAACATAAAAATTGTACCATATGATAATGGAAGGATTTTAATCTAATGCTTATTCAACCTGCTTGGAAGTTACTATCTTTTTATAGTAAAGGTACCTTTGTATTGCATGTGTAGACTTAGGACCCAAATATAAAGGCATGTGTTTCATGGTTTTATGTTTTGAAAGTCATTGTGATTTTTTTTTTATTTATACGAAGTTAACAAAGAAAGGATGGAAATAATTTCCTGTTCCCCTCCTACTCTCAATAAAATAATAGGTGTGGTGTTTTTGTATTATTTGAATGTGGGAAACTACAGCTTAGTGTAAAATCTATGTGTAGTTGAGAGAATGTTCTTGATATTTTTGAGAAATTACTAGATTTTAATCTGCTGTAGAGATATTACAAATTTTCTAACAATGGACAATTTCTTTTCTCCTCTCCTTCATTTTTTTAAAGAGTATGTTTAGTTCCAATCGTCAGAAAATTTTGGAAAGAACGGAAATCTTAAACCAAGAATGGAAACAGCGAAGGATACAGCCTGTGCACATCCTGACTTCTGTGAGCTCATTGCGCGGGACCAGGGAGGTTGGTTAACTCACGCGCTGTTGTAATTATCAGTGCATTCTGGTTTTCACTGTTGGAATGTTGGTTGGTTATTGAGCAAACGTCATTGACCTCAGAATGTCTGTTTTTATTGCTGTTTCTTTTTAATGTGCAGCTGTTCATGACTGCATTAGGTAACACTACTAGCTGTTCCTATAACCGAGCTCTAGTGTTTAGAATGTACTTTCGCTGTTAGTAGGTAGATTTGTAGATTTTTATAAGACTGTTGATTAAAAGAAACTTTTAAATTAAATACTCTTTAATGTCCTCATCAGATCACTATTTAGAACAAGGCTTTCTGACTCACACTTGTCTTTTTTTCTCTCCTTTAATGTGAATTAGCCATGCTGTAAGAAATGTTTCCTTTTCATTCATTTTCATGGAATAAAAAAGTTTCTTATACATTTTGTTCAAATTCTAAGGCTCTCTATAAGAATTTTTAAATTTGGTGTTGAGAGATTGTAATTTTCTTTTCTATAGCATTTTCTGAATGAATGACAGATTTTAATCACTTTAATAAATCCTATTTTCAAAGGAAGGCTGTAAGTCTATGGTAGATTTTATAATTAAATAATGCAGTGGCAGCAAGATGAAAAGAATATGGCAGAAGCTTAACCAGTATAGAACCAGTCAGGGTTTTGGTTAGATCATTCCTTGTCTAAGTACCTGTTTTGTAAAGGAAGACATGGCATAGGATCATGCTATTTGAATGGGCGCTGAAGCAGAAAGAGGGAAGAAAGTGTTTTGGGATTTAGATTACACCATGTAGTAGATGATTGTTTATCTGAGTATCTGAACATGGGAAGCATCTAAACAATGGAATTTGTTCTAAAATAATGTTTTCAGTGAGTAGCCATTTTTTATATACTATTGTAATAATCAAGCAATAATTTGCTATTGTATGAGACCTTGCTGTTACCAAGATTGTGTGACACACTAGCTTCAAACATGTCAGAACTATCATAGGATCTCAGTCTGTGCTACAGACATGATCCTAGTGATGATTTCAGTGCTGGTACTGGTGGTCTTGATGGTGACACATGACTTGGAATGATTCTTAGTCATTTATGCATTTTGTCAGGTGACAACTCTTTAAGGCTCTGACTTTCAGTTGTGTAAATATGTATTATATGCTATGAACACCTTCTGCATCCTCTGGGACAGGTCAGTGCCTACATATTAGAGGTAAATGATTTCTTATTAATATGCTAAGGGGGAAAGGGATTCTTTTCTATGCCAGTCAGCATGTTCTCAAAAGGGATAAGGATGGAGTTTCTAAGTCATTCTTTTGAAAGTTTTGTCTGGTGACCTTTTGGAAATTTTGAGGTGAAGGCAAAAGAAACCTTGTTATTTCTGCCTGGAGGAATAAAGATTAGAAATTTGGAGAAATAAAGTAGAAACACATGGAATACTTATTTTTGCCATCGATTACAAATCTAAAAATGCTACCGAAAGCCCAACTTTCGTTTATAATAAAAGTTAACAGCAGTGATGATTCTGGCGCTGTGCTAGGTCCTCTGCACATGTTACCTGTTTAATCTCTGTGATGGTTGTATTTCGCCTTTTCTCCCCCAAACAAGGAAACTAAGCCTTAGAAGAGTTAAGTCAGTTTGCTTGCTCTAACGATCTGATGTGGACCCAGAAGAGTATACTTTGCTTGGACACACTAAGAAATTAGTAAAGTTCATTATTTATGTACAACTTGAATTGCTCTTAATATAATTTTTGGTGTTAAAGAGTATAGTTTATTCAAATTAATATTTACTAATTGAATTTTGCTTTTAATTTTGTCAAATGGAGATAAAAGTCATTGAATGTAAAGATATCTAACTTTTTGTTGTGAGTTTATGTGAAAAATTGTAAGAAGACTTTAGCACTTTAAATAAAACAAAATTGTTTTCTAAACTTAGTACCCCCCACAGGTTGAGAAAAACCATTTTCGCAAAATAGAAGGGCAAAGGAGGAAAGTAATCGCAGCCTCAGGAATTGAGTTTTGTTGTGTGGAGCTCTGACCCTGTCAAGTGCCTTCCTTTCGGAGCTACTCTGGACGATAGCAGATTCTGCTTCCACTGATCCCTCTTTACCCCCCACCCCCAACCCCCTTTAAAACCATCATCACTGACCTTTGGAAGCTGAAGGTTTATACAGTTTGTGATAAGCTTTTTGGTGTTATCACAATAAGTAATAAAATTTTAGGGCTGGAAAGGACTTCAATGATCTCTGTCTGAACTCCTTACTTTTCAGCTATATCTCTGTTTATTTTTTCTTCAGTTTGAGCATTTCCAGCTATATATCCATTTCTTTTATATGCTTTAAAAGTTGGAGTCGGAAGTAGGTCAGAAGCAGGAGGATAAATAAAACGTTAGCCTGATTTTCAAAGACTTTCCTAGTAGTAGGCTTGGTAGAATTTTGGACTGCAGTGTTGATCCAAACACCTAAAGTCTATGACTTTCAACATTTGGAAGTGCTGTGTTATAATGTTGTTTTAACTAACTGCTTATTTTTATAAGCGGATCCTTTTATAAGTGCTGTCTTCAGTTTAAATCCTTTGCTGCATGGTATCAATTCAATGAGTTGTCAGTTTTCACTCAAGTCTTCATACTTTATTCCCTTCTATACTTGCAGAAGTAGATCCACCTAGTTTTAAAATGATTGATTTTTATCTAAGTTATTTTAGATATTTATTATGAAGAATGTCTGACAAGTTTACTTTCTGATCTAATTAAGGGACATTTATAGATGCTGACTTCAGATCAAGGAGCCCTGCAGTGGAACATGGAGGCCACATCTTTAGTATATTGTTTTCTTAGTGCGTGTTCTTAAGATACTTTTGGGTACTTGTTTTTTGGTGTTGAGGTTACAGAACCTAAACAGTGTTGCCCATAGAATTTTTATACGGAATGTGTCTGTTTTTTCTTCTTAAAAATACTTAACGACTTCTTGAAGACAGTGATTATAATATGTTTCACATTTATTTCCTTTGCTCTTCAGTTAATCTTTTTAAGGAGCATTCTGCTTAAAAATGTCATTAAGTGATACAGGCCAAGGGATGTACACCTTATTGTCATAGAATGTGGCTGTTTTTCAAAAAATGTTTCTAGGTGACTTTCATTACTTTGTCTTATCAATCAGTAAAAACCTTTATCTTCTGTAAGTCTGCACATTGGTAGTCATATTCTTCAATGTGTGTTTTTCCAGTTTTAATAAAGAAATTGGTTTAGGAGTTACTTTTGTAGCTCTTATTAGTGCATTTCTTTTCGTACGTTTGTCCATTTCTTGCTAAAAACCACAAGGCATTTTCTCCTTCATTGATTCTTCATGTCAAGATTTTTATTACCTGTATGTATTATGACTGAAAGAGAGGCGTGCTCAAATGATGTCTGTCTTCTGGACAAGTGGTATGATTGGTTTAGTAATTTACAAATATCCTGCCAATATGCATTTTTAGATTCCCAGGAGAATATAATCGTGTAAGAATTCTGTCTTATTTACTAATGACAAGAGTATTTTTTATGTATATTTAAACATGGGACTCTTTTCAGAATGTTTTAACATACAAGCAGCATCAGAAAGACCTCCTAGTCCTCATGTTCATGAAGAATTAAAAATCTTTTGGACCTTTCAGTACATACAGGTTTGTTCTTTCTAGTGATTATCTGAAATGATTTTAAGTCCATCACCTATCATTACTTGCAAATGAATGTTTTTTGGAGCGGCTTCTGTCAGAATAACAGAATGTGCCAGTTCTTTCATATGTTTGAAATTTGGACTTACTATTTTTGTTGAAGGAGAGGAAAATTCTTGTTTACATGCAAACGCTTGATTGTATTATTTATTGATTTGGTAATACGCTTTCCTCAGTTAATTGTAAGTAGAAATTTAGTTACTATTTACAAAGAAAAAATAATATGCTAGTGTACGCAATGTATAATTTAGTGCTCTTAAATACACTCAGCTTTCAACACAGTAACGTACTTTCTTTGCTTTGTGAGTTTTAAGATTACAGGATCAATAGGTCTAGAGTCTCATGGGCTATTTGAGGAGACATGGCAGGGAGCTAGGTCATTCTTCTCAGAGCGGAGAAATAAATGGATGGTTCTCCCAAGTGTCTGTTCTGGCTCTCAGTCTCAACATATCCATCGTTTCTCGGTTCCTCAAGGGACTGGTTCCCAAGTTGTTTTCTGCTCTTTTCTTCTCTTAACCATTTGTTGGTGTTTACTTGGAGACTTGAGTCTTTTGTTAACTCTACCAGTCCTTCCAACCATCTAACTTTTCAAATCACTGAGCCTTTTCTTCCTTTCTGGCTTTGTTTCAGCTGAAATAGATGGAACATTTCTTAAATGAGCTTAAAGGAGTCGTTCCTTTTCTTTTGAAAGGAAACGAATATAAGCATTTTATGTCTTTCCAAAAGGTCATTTAAAAAAAGAAAAGTCGCTTAGGATGTTTAAGTTTATATTTTAAATTTAAGATCATGTGTCTTAAGTTTAAAAAGTGAACTTTTCCAAAATGTCAAATGTTTATTTTGTGCAACTAATAAACCAAGAGAAGATACCTTTAGTTTGTAGTTTTTCTCCTAGAACACCATCTATAGTTTGTGTTTTAAAAATTACTGTTCAGTTGATCAAGGCTCTTCCCAAAATGCAAAACCAAATTTTGACAGCTATTTTGAAAACGAAGTGAATGAAACAAAACCAAAAGAAATGTTTGTCTGGTCTGCAGTGTTAAAAATTGTTGCTCTGAAGAAAAAAGAAAATTTTGTTAGATCTAGAACTTCTGTCCCATTTTAGCTGGATTATGTGGATTGACTTAAATTCACTGCTTAGGATTCTCTCCTCTTCCTGGTAGAGTTTATGGGAGAACATTTCTCTGGTCCATTTTGCGAGGGTTGGGCAGGTTTCGTTGAGCCTGCCTTAGCCACTGACGAGGCAGTTTATACCAGCTACTGCGGATACCTGTCAGGTTGATGAAACTCTTTTGTTTTTTATCTTTTTAAATTAAAAGTTCATTGTAAAATGATAATTGTAAAAATTGAAATAACACAGAAATATATAAAACAGGAGGCAAAAGTTCCAACCCCTGTGACTTATTCTTTTAGATTTCTTTTTCTGTATATGATAAACATGTTAATAATAATGATAATACTTATTTTATTTTAAAAAGTTACTCCCAGAAGAACATGCCTGCCATTTTGAGCCCTCACTTTACAACCTCTCTCCAGGTCTTCAGTCTCTTTAATAATGCACAGTGTTTGATACTTTGGATATACCATAATTAATTGCCCTATTCTTAGTTGATGAACATATAGGTTTTTATTTTTATTTTTTTACTTTTGCTGTTAGTGTTTCAGTGAATATCCTTCATACACATCTTTGCATTTTTTGAGTAATTTTGTAGGAAAAGTTCCTAGAAATAGAATTACCAGGTCAAGAGGACACGCATATTTAAAATTTTAAGAGAGATTACCAAATTGCCTCCCAAAGGTTTTACGTTTACACTCACCAGCTGTTTATAGAAGTGTCTGTTTATTTGTATTCCCATTGTAAAGTATTATCAATCTTTTAAATCTTTGTCAGTGTGAGCGGTAAAAAATTATTATGATTTGTTTGCCTTCCTTATTCAGTGAGGTTAAGTATCTATTGTTTTTTTTTTTATGAATTGGCTATTAGAGTCTTGGATCTTTTAAAATTAGGTTGGACTTTTTCTTGTGAATTTTAAGGACTTTTCGTATATTATACATATTTTTTATCATCTGGTTTGCAGATTCCCCCCCCCCCCCCCCCCCAATTTTGGTGTTATTTCTGGTATATTTTTTTTCTACAGAAGTTTTAATTATTTATGTAGCTAAATTAGAATTTCTTCTTTTGATTTCTGTGTTTCTAATGGCTTAGAAAAGTCTTCCTCCACTTCAAGATTATAAATTATCCATCTTCCCTTTTAGTTCCCTGCTTTCGTTTTTATGTTTTAGTATCTTTTAATCCACTGGGAATTTCCTTTGGTATAAAGAGTGAGTGGGAGATTTGGTTTTTAATTTTTTTACATTTAGTTTTGTAGTTTCAACACTATTTACTAAATAATCTGTGAACAATTGAGGAGCAGTTATAAATCTGTTTTGCAAAGATCAGTAGAATCAGCCTACCCAGTAGGTGGTCACCTGAGCAGGTTTCCCACTGAGCAAGGACTTGGTGCCTCTGCTCAGAGCCTGGGCCTGGCGATGGTCTTGGCTCTTCACTTTATGCCTGTACTGCTCCATAGTGTCCACCCCCACGGCCCTCCTGGAAGGAAGCGAGGCTTCAAACGACGTGGAAAGCATGGGCTTACATAACTCTTTGTTCTGTTTCTCAGTTTTTGTTTTCTGTTGTTGTTTTCAATGACAGAAATGGTCTTATTTTCCACTCGCCGGACTATTCTTGAATTAGGTGCTTGAGTTTGCATGGAATAGACGAACATGGTTCTGGTTATCTCCTTCATGTGCTTGGTTGAGTGTTTTTGTAGTTTCACCAACTTATGTCCTGTGACTATTGTTGTGTTTCTGATCTCCAGTGTTTTAGCCAAACTGTAGATTATGAGATGATTTATTCTAACCAGCCCCCTTCAGACCCAGACTGCATTGGGTTTTCTCTGTGCATTGGGTTTTAATAGTTAATATATTAACTAGGTTTATATATTTATGATCTCTTTCATTCAGGATCAGGCTTCTGAAGCTGGGCTGCAGGGAGGAACTTTAAGGGTCTAAAATTCCTGAAATTATATTCCAAATGTTACATGTTCTATGTTGAATGCTACATATGACTTTTTTTTTCTGAGAGAAGTGTCAGAGCTGACGCTTACGGGGCATCATCTTTCTCTGATGCTTTGGTGAACTGAGAAGCAAGAGCCTCGTCTCACAGGGTAGAGGTTCTTCCCCCAGTTTGGTTCTGCAACATAAATATTTAACAACAAAAATGGAAATAATTTACCATCTTGGATGAACCACTCTTCTTCATTCCTTAGCTCCAACACCCTTAATTAGCTGCTTTTATTATACACGTCTGTGTCAAGATCTGATCAGGACTTTTTCTTCCCATTGTTATTTCTGACTCTCTCCTGCGGGAGCCACTGTCTCCTTCAAGCGCCATTCTCCTAATCATCTTCCGAAGCCTGGTGTGAACTCACTTCTCCTATCGAACTTCTCTTAACTTGATCCAAACTTGATATTTATCTTATTCCAGTCTTTTCTTCAGTACTTCCTTCACTTTATAAAAGCAGTCTGAAATTGAAGTTATGTACACTATCATTTTCACCAGAAGGGCTAGCTAATTTAAGACTCAGGTGTGTTATCTTTTCTCTGCTCAAATCTTGAAGAATATGAGTAGTTTCAGAAATCATCCTCAGCTTTTCTCTAGAGTTGGGTGGCAGCCGATGCTTTCTCCTGACCCTTTCTTTCCTACACCTTAGATATGAGATGGTTCCTTATTGTTTTTACTTGGGAAAGCTAAAGGATATTAGACAATATCAACAGGTCATTGTGTCTCTGGCATGAATTAAATGGACCAACCAGTATCCAAGAATATTTTTAACTTGGCTAACTGACTCTATTTTTTTTTCCCCTTACTATATGGAAGTCGGACCTAACCCTTCTGATGTTAAAGATTGTTGAGAGACATGATGGCTATGGCTATTGTCCTTTGGGATGTCCCACTGTAAGATGGGGAGTCATACCTACCTCATAGGGTAGTGGTGAATTTTAAAGACGTTAACTTTGGTAAAGTCTCTAGCACAGTGCTTGGCACATAGTAGGGTGTGTTAATTTCTTTCCCTTCCCTGCAGGCCATTCACCTGCTCTTCCCTCTACGATTTTCCATAACACAGTTTTTACTTGGAACCAGCCTTCTGCCAAGAGTCTCAGTTTGGTTGTGTACTCCTACAACTACTATTTTTGGCTTGACTTCCCTCTCCAGCTCCCAGTGGTCCAGCCACACAGTCGCCTATTGTACCAGCTGGTTGATGTAAGTCTATCCATCCTCAGAGGACCCTGGTTACTTACCAGTAAGCTGTGTTTCTCTGAAAATGTAGCATCCTTGATAACTAATAGAGTTTTTTTCTTTCTTTACCATTGATGATGAGTCATCTATAATAATTTTCTTGTGTGATCCTCAAGTTGCAACTAGAACTAGAGAATTTAATTTGTTGACATAGGTCTCCTAGTGAGTTCCTGAGTCCAGGACACATGACTCTGATCAGGTGAAATGCTGTGGAGACCCAGGAGGTCAAAATCCTTTTCAGTACTCTGAGTGATATGAGACAATTACATAAACTGTCAAGGATGATACATTTTCAAAGAAAAAAAGTTACTGGTAAGTAACTGGGATTTTTGAGTAATTTTCCTGTAAGTCAATAAATAAGAATTCCCAAACTTGTTTTATCAACAAATGCTTTTGCATTTGAATATTATTTAATAAATGAAAGGAATATGGTTATTAGTTAAGGTTAATAATTAAAGAATGGGGTAGGTTTCTAGAGATACTGCATAGATAATGAGGTGGGTGTAGGCCTTCAGTTTTCTAAATAGCTGCTCTCTTAGCTTTAAAGAGAAATTGAAGTTGGAGTCTACACTAGGGAAATCAGCAAATGCAGTCTGTTCATTCCAGAAACATTTTTTGAGTGCCTACTCTTTTTTGAGACACTGTGCTGAGTATCATTGCGAGGCAGAGAGGTAAAACCACACTCTGCCTCAGCTGCCTTTGCCCTCAGAGAGCTTATTTCCGGCCCCATGGTGACTCTTGTATGACTCAGAGTTGAGATGCTGGGTCATGGGAGTATGACAGAGGGGTGGGGTTGGAGGTGGGACTTAGTGCCTTTGCCGTCTTATTTTCTGTGCTTCTGTAAGTTCCTTCTGTTCACGGGGAAAATCAGCTCACTTCATTCAGTAGACTCCATTTTCTCCATCTCTAGAGCCAACAGAGAAAGCAAAGCCAGTGTCACTCCCGTCTAGTAGTTGAATAGAATATTCAGCTGTCTAACCTTAAGTGTGACCTTGATTTAGATGTTAAAGCAGGTGAACAAGTCAGAGTTGAAGAGGCAACCCGCTACCTCACCCCCAAGGTTTAGAGAGGACTAATCTTCAGAATTAAAGTCACAGAATTAATTTACCCCTACCAAGTGTAAAACGAAAACTGGAAACTCTGATTTAATTGTTTTGCAAGAAATGAAAATTATTGGGTACTTAAAATCACTGGACAGTGTGTAATACTTCATTCAGTAATTATAACCACTCCTCACCCCAGAGTTACCCGGTTAAGTAGGAAGAAGGAAAGAAAACTTGATAGGAATATGAAGAGGATGCTGGGGGAGGAGATGCTCCTATAACATTGTCATATGTCTCGTATGTGGCACCCATTGCATAGTGATAATTGGTCATTTGCCCTTTGAGCATCTCAAGGGCAAGAACTCTATACAGCACAGTGAGGAAGCTCTTGGCTGTTTGCGTCAGGCTTAGGCTTCATCCTGGCCTGGTAATTTACTTCCTTTTTGAGTAGGCAAGTTATTTAACTTCTCTGAACCTTAGTCTCCTCACTGTGATGCTAACGGCCAAGATGAGTAGTTAGGATACTGTATCTAAAGCACTTAGCACAGTGCCTGCAACATAGTACGTGCTCAATAAATGTTAACTGCTGGTATTATGGGTTATTGGACGGATGGATGAGGGAGTGTATCAGAGGCCAGGGAAGAACAGGGAAAGACTGTGGGTTCTGGAGCACGAGTAAACTGTCACAGCTTCTTATTTACTTGAGGTAGGAGCTTTCTAGTATTATTATCTTTATCTTTGCCCTTTTGGAAAGCAAATTAATGGATTAATCCCTGTCACAGTTCTTCCTAACTGCTCTGTCTTTAAGCCTCCACTCCCACTGAGGAAGGAGCTATTTTTGTGCTGCAGTGACTGTGACTCCTGCAAGGTTACCCCCAGCCGCATGACGTGCTGAGGGCCAAAGACTGCCACTCTGACTTCACCACATCCAGTCCTGCTGCTTTCAATACCTCTTAAATCAAAATGAAACATTTAATAACGTGTGTGTATATATATATACATATATATGATTTTTTTCATTTTACTACTTCAATTCTTCTTTTTGCTCGATTTTCATCGATTATACATAGATTATGAATATATGTCCAGGGTATTTTTGAGAAAGCTCTGGAGTCTCGATAATTGGGTAACAGTGCTCTTTAAGAAAAGCTGGAGGGGCAGGCCCCATGGTGTAGTGGTTAAGTTCGGCATGCTCTGCTTTGGCGGCCTGGGTTTGCGGGTTTGGATCCTGGGCACGGACCTATACCACTGGTCAGTGGCCATGCTGTGGTGGTGACCCACATATAAAGTGGAGGAAGATTGGCACAGATGTTAGCCCAGGGCTAATCTTCCTCAAGCAAAAAAAGAGGAAGGTTGGCAGCAGATGTTAGCTCAGGGCTAATCTTCCTCAGCAAAAAAAAAAAAAAAAAAAAAAGGAAAAGAAGAAAAAGAAAAGCTGGATTCCTAGACAGGATGAAAAGTGCGGTGGGGCACAGATTTTTACCGTATTTCATAGAATCAAAGATGCAAACTTTTTTAATGTTTAACATCTGAAACTGGCACGCATCTTAGAATTGCTGTGATAAGAAAGTGTTATGTTATAGCTTAACTGACATTATTTTCTTAGTGATGCAGAAGATAATGGTATGCCTTGAAGTTGATGTCATCATAGATTGCATGAAATACGGTATTCCAAGGGAATATGTGCACTTAAACATTGTAGAAATACGGTATTGTGGCACTATGTGTAGTGGGTAAGAGCAGGGGCTCCAGAGTCAGACTGTTGGGGTTTCAGGTCCAGCCCTATCTCACGTGTGACTTTGGGCCACTGCTTATCCTTTCTTCACCTTAGTTTTCTCACCTGTAAAATGGGGGCTAAGAATAGTCCCCATCTTACAGTGTTGTAATGGGGACTAAATATAATAGGACATGTAATGTATTTAAAATAGTGCCTAGCACATAGAAAGTGCTTAATAACATTAGCTATTATTATTAGTAACTTAGAGATTACACTTTGCAGAATTGATGTGAATTCATTTTGTTATGATTGAAACTCAGATCTATTCCCCTTAATATCTGTGTATCATCTGATAATATCAGCAAATGACACTTGGGTTTTTTAAAAGGGAAGATAGAGATAAGAAAGGTTAACCTAACAAGTTGCCATATACTTACTAAGTAAGATTTAAGTGGCTAATTTGGTATATATATTATTATTCCATGTGGTTGAGATGTAAAAGAAATTAAGCATTGAGCTAGGAAATTAGAGTCAAAGCAAGGAGCAGTTACACTGAGGCTAACATAAATACAGTTTTTGGTTCTTGTTGATGTTGGTAAGTATGGGAAGAGTTGGAGGGTTTTGAAAATTTGCAAAATTTGAAGCATTTTTTTCACCCTAAGTAAAAGAGAAGGAAAGAATCCTTTTTGGTTTTTATGAACTTTACTGTCTTAGGTAAAGAAACTTTCTTTTCAAAATTGTGTAAGTAGGCAGCATCCCTTTATAATATGATGGCTGCAGCTGCAGGCTGTCCTTTCATTCTTACGAGTCAGTTCTGTTTGCTCTGTTCTAGTGCTCAGTGACCAGTGACTTGGATTTTCCAACACAAGTCATCCCACTAAAGACTCTGAATGCGGTTGCGTCAGTGCCCATCATGTACTCTTGGTCTCCTCTGCAGCAGAATTTCATGGTATGTAAATCATGCATCTTCGGCTTATTTGATAATCACTTACTTTAAGTCAAAAAGCATAATTTTCTTGTTAACATAAGTAAAAAAAAAAAAAAAGCTATCAAAATGCCAGCACTTGGAGTGATTTTTTTAAAAAAACTGATTAATATATACCTATTTTAAGCCATTGCAGTTGTTGCTCTTTTCCTAGTCCTTTCTAGTTAAAACATTCTCCAAAGGAAAAGTGTTAAGCAAAACCATACCTGGGATTAAAGATATATTCAAAAGGTAAAATTTATAGTTCTTATCCTTGAAGAGGTCAGTCAGTGTCCTGTTATCTCAGTCTGACTTTGAGGTTTTGTTAGTTGAGAACTTATTATTTAAAACAGTGTTAGGCAACATGTTATTAAATGATAATGTACACTCTGAAATATTCTCATGGCTTATAAAACACAGTTTAAGGATATTTCCACAGATAACACCAGCCCAATAGCTTCTGTAATGAAATGCTAGTATTTAATTCTTTATAGAAGTAGGATGAAGGAGGATGGAACAAGAAAAATCTGAGTATGCATTCTTGTGTTGTTAAATAAATATAGTTTCCTTACTTGATATATAAAATAGTGAGGCTTTAATAAAATGTTGATGGAAGTCTTGGTGAGCCTACTTTAGAGATTTGCTTAATCGATTTTTTTCAAAAAAACAGATGTTTCCAATGTCTTTATTAACTTTTCATGGTTTTACAGTGGAGGGTAAAGGCAAACTGCAGGTACTTTTCTGCAGTTGCATAAATTTTTATGTTTAAGGTTTTATTCAAAAACATTTGGTTTGAATGACACAACTAGAAGGGACGTGCAACTAAGATTTACAACAAATTGGGGGGATTTGGGGAGATAAAGCAGGAAAAAAACCCAAAACATTTAATTTGAGAATAATATTGCAAGAGCTTAATTAAGAGAGGTTTCAACAGACTGAAATTCTGTAAGTATATAGTGTTTAGATTGTCAAATATTATTTATGTCATCCCTGGGTTTTGCTGGTCACTGACCAAAGCAAATTAGGCAGACTATCTTTATTATGGCTAGGATATGTTCTAGGGAGCAAAGGTTATATGGATACAAGTGGGAAGACAAAATAGCCAAATGTCACTTAATTTTGGCTTGCTTCCAAAAAAATTAACTCTTCTAGTTTAAATGGGATTAGTGCAAGTGAGATGCTATGAAAACTGGACTCTTTAGTAGTATGTAAGCTTGAATCTGAATAGATCAATAAAATCTAAATTTTTATTTTATACCCCGTATGTACTTTTTCTCCCAATTGCTCTTTCCCTGTTTGCCTAAGGTATGAACCCTAAATACATTTGTTATCAGGGATTATTTGAAACTTTTCCCTTTTCTTCGTTTTTCCTGCCCACGTCTCCTGGCTTCTCCGTGTGATCTGCCCTGTGCATCCTAGACCCAGCCTAGGGCACCTCACACTTTAAACACCTGCCCTGTCCTCCTGTCAGTCTGAGTCCATTCTGTTTATCAAGAACTATCTTTCTGAAATTCTATTTTTAACTAGTACTCTGTTTGAAGGCCTTTTAAGACTTAGACCTATCCTCATTTTCAATTAGTCTCCTTAAGTATGGACTTCAGAACCCTCCAGTCTTTATCTATAATTACTGTCTTTTTTAATTCTTTTTGTGTGTGTGAGAGGAAGATTGGCCCTGAGCTAACGTCGGTGCCGATCTTCGTCTACTTTGTATGTGGGATGCCACCACAGTGTGGCTTAATGAGCGGTGAGTAGGTCTCTGCCTGGGATCCAAACCCACGAACCCTGGGCCACCAAAGTGGAGTGTGTGAATTTAACTACTGCACCACCAGGCCGGCCCCTGTCTTTGATATTCTTTGTTGAAAATTCTCTTCCTCCCATGAATGTCAGCTTCGGGTCCGGTGTATTCTTAAGTACTCCATTCTCTCAGAACTTTTCTTTGATTGCCTCTTCCCTGCTAAGCTGGCACCTTCTTCCTTGTTGTCTTCCAAACCTTCATCTGTCATCTTTATTAGCATTATCAATTTTGATAAACATTTTGTTCATCTCAGTATTGAAATATTCTATATTATTGTAGAATGTTCTTATTTTATGTCTTAAGTGAATTCTTTTGGCATAAACTTTAATGGGGACCATTGATATTCTATTTAACATCCCTAGAATTTTATTATATTCAGTCTCTTTTAATGAATACAGATCATCAAGTGAGATTTAGAAATCCTTATGTATATTATTTATTTGTTTCTTTTGGTATGGCTATTTATAGTTGATTTTGATAAACCATATTTCATTGATTCTAAGACACTTTTTAACATGTGAAATAGGAATGTGTCAGAATTGGTGATGGGTCATATCATAATCTGCAACATTTTTTCCTTTCTAAGAGGCACATAAAATAATGGTAAGTCTTAATGATTGATGACATGTTAGGTTTGATAAATACAGTATTTTTTCTTAAATTTTTTTTCCCCTGTAAATAGTTTTTTCCCTCAGATAATGCTTTTTGGTGAGACGGGTCTTTTATTGCTTTATAGCTTTTAGCTATGGGTTGCTGTCTGTTACATCTGGAGAACTGGGTAAAGACATCTACTTTTGAAAAAAATTGTATTTTAGTTATATTACATTGATTAAAAATATTTTAATACTTAGGCTAAGCATGCTTTTTGAATATAATTTTTTACTTTTAGGTGGAAGATGAAACTGTTTTACATAACATTCCTTATATGGGGGATGAGGTTTTAGACCAGGATGGGACTTTCATTGAAGAACTAATAAAAAATTATGATGGAAAAGTCCATGGGGATAGAGGTGAGCCATGTGTTTATTCTCTTGGAAAGGGGACCAAAGGATTGAGAGAGATTTTGACTTTTTTAAGCATAGGTATGAAAAAGATTTTTTTAATATTGAAATTAAGTTCTATGCTGGACTGGCTTAGGCTCACAGGGCTAAAATTTTCAATGTTCTGTATTTAAATTGAAAGATCATGTTTGCCCCTTGAAAATTACATTTAGTTGGTTATAACATAAATTATAATGTCAATAACATGTAAACTAAATAGAATTATTTGAGCGTGTGTAGATGTTAAGATTCTTTAGCAGTAAAATTAGGATTAGGGCTCTGCTTATGTGACAGATGAACTCCAAAAGGACTTAAGCTTAAAAATACCTTCCCCACGGGGCTGCTGCGGAGCCTGAAATTCTGTTGAGAATCCCGGCTTCGGTGTTCTGTGTCCAGGAGACCCTGTTAGAGTGTCTGGCAGGAGGGTAATGTCTGCTGCCGTCGTTGTCCATTCTCATCCGCAGTGGAAGGCAAGGTCTGTCCGGTAGATTGTTGGGAGGAGGCTGGAGCCACAGTTAGTTTCTAGAGAATGAGGTTCTAGTAGCAGGCACTGGAAACTTTTGGAAGAGGGGTGACTAAAGAGAAAATGACAGATGTTGAAGATAAACTCTGCTTCCTAACTTTGCCTCAGACCTCAAAATGATCTTTTTCCCCTTGTTTTAATAATAATGTTACAGTGCTGACTGATAGGCTCTGGCTATTTCTTCCAAATTAGAAAAGGAATACATAAACTTTTGCCATTACCACTTGGCTCTGTATATTTCTGATATTTGACTTGATGAATTTCAGAATGTGGGTTTATAAATGATGAAATTTTTGTGGAGTTGGTGAATGCTCTTGGTCAATACAATGATGATGATGATGATGATGATGGAGATGATCCTGATGAAAGAGAAGAAAAGCAGAAAGATCTAGAGGAGAACCGAGATGGTATGTCTGTTTATGAGGTTTTTGTGTAGCCATTACTGCATTTTTCAAAAATAGAGTACAAGTAGAACTTAATTCCTTTTTTCTGTTTTTCTTTTGTTACATATCAAATCAATAGTAATATAGTCAAAATTAGAATATTATTTGTAACATTTTATCCTGCACTTGAGTGTCTTTATTTCCTTTGGCTAGCAAAAGAATATACTGTTTTTTGGGTTTCCCTGGGCAATCTTCATAATCATCATTATAATATATAACATGTTTGTCATTGAGTATGTATAAGTAGTGTGCTAATCCCTTTACGTGCACCAGCTCACTTAATCCTCATAATGCTCTACAAGGTGGGCATTCTTATAGATCTATTCTGTAGTTGAGAAGATGGGTTTAGTGAGGTTAAGTAACTTTTGTTAAGATTATGCTATCAGGAAGAAACAGAACCCAGAATGCTGTGCTGGTAACCAGCTCTGACTGACTCTAGAGTCCATGTTTTTTTTTTTTTTTTTTTAACATTTTACTGTTCATTTTTCTCCCCAAAGCCCCTTGGTACATAGTTGTACATTTTTATTTATTTCTTTTAATTTTATTTATTTATTTATTTTCTTTTTTGGGGAAGATTAGCCCTGAGCTAACTGCCGCCAATCCTCCTCTTTTTGCTGAGGGAGACTGGCCCTGAGCTAACATCCATGCCCATCTTCCTCTACTTTATATGTGGGACGCCTATCACAGCATGGCTTGCCAAGCCATGCCATGTCAGCACCCAGGATCTGAACTGGTGAACCCCGGGCCGCTGAGAAGCAGAATGTGTGCACTTAACTGCTGCACCACCGGGCCGGCCCCCATAGTTGTATATATATATATTTTTTAATTAAGATTATGATAGTTAACCTTGTCAACTTACAGTTGTACATCATTATTAATCATGTTGTAGGTATACCACTTCACCCCTAGTGCCCTCCCTCCACCCACCCTTTCCCCTGGTAACCACCGATCAGTTCTCTTTGTCTATGTGTTAACTACCACCTATGAGTGGAGTCATACAGAGTTCGTCTGTCTCTGTCTGGCTTATGTCACTCAACATAATACCCTCAAGGTCTATCCATGTTGTTGTGAATGGGACACCTTTGTCCTTTTTTATGGCCGAGTAGTATTCCATTGTATATATATATACCATAGTTGTATATTTTTATTGTGGGTCCTTCTAGTTGTGGCATGTGGGATGCCGCCTCAGCATGGCTCGATGAGTGGTGTCATGTCCGCACCCAGGATCCAAACTGGTGACACCCTGGGCTGCTGAAGTGGAGTGCGTGGACTTAACCACTTGGCCATGGGGCTGGCCGCAAAAGCCCATGCTTTTAACTCTTGCACTAGTTAGGGCTTACCAGAAAAATTGAGGGTCCCAAGAGAGACGATAGTTGGTGGAGACTTGGCAAAGCTCATTCTTAACACACCATAGAAGAATTTGGGGAAAATGGCAATTTTAAAGAAGCGTAACATTTTTATAATAGGCACCTCAGTGATCATCTAGTTCAGTTCCTTCATTTTACAGATTAGGAAACAGACCCAAGTGGAGAAGTGACCAACCAAGGTCGCAAACTGGTTAGTAGCAGAGCTGGGATTAGAACCGAGGTTTTCACCCACACGTCTATGGACAGCTAATTTTCGAGAAGGGAGCCAAGGACATACAATGGAGAAGGTAAAGTCTCTTCAATAAATGATGCTGGGAAAACTGGACACCTACATGCAAAAGAATGAAAGTAGATCTTTATCTTACACCATACACAAAAATTAACTCAAAATGGATTAAAGACTTGAATGTAAGACCTCAAATCATAAAACGTCTAAAGAAAGTATAGGCACTCTGCTCTTCGACATCAGGCTTAGCAACATATCTTCAAGTACCATGTCTGACCAGGCAAGGGAAACAATAGATAAAATAAACATATGGGACTACATCAAAGTAAAAAGCTGCACAGCAAAGGAAACCATCAACAAAACGAAAGGACAGCCTAAAAATTGCGAGAAGATATTTGCAAACCATAAATCTGATAAGGGTTTAATATCCAGAATATGTAAAGAACTCATACATCTCAACAACCCAATTAAGAAATGGGCAGAAGATCTCAACAGACATTTTTCCAGAGAAGTCATACAGATGGCCAACAGGCACATGAAAAGATGTTCAATATCACTAATTATTAGGGAAATGCAAATTGAAACTACGAGATATCACCTCACACCTGTCAGAATGGCTATAATTAACAAGACAAGAAATAAGTTTTGGAGAAGATGTGGAGAGAAGGGAACCCTTATCACCTACTGGTGGGAGTGCAAACTGGTGCAGCCACTATGGAAAACAGTCTGGAGATTCCTTGAAAAATTAAGAATAGAACTACCATACGATCCAGCTATTCCACTGCTGGGTATTTATCCAAAGAACATGAAAACGCGAATGTGTAAAGATACATGCACCCCTGTGTTCATTGCGGCATTATTCACAATAGTCAAGATGGAAGCAACCTAGAGCCCATCAATGGATGAATGGATAAAGAAGATGTGGTATATATACACAATGGCATACTACTCAGCCATTAAAAAAGATGAAATGTTGCCATTTGTGACAACGCGGATGAACTTTGAGGGTATTATGGTAAGCAAAATAAGTCAGAGGGAGAAAATCAAACACTGTATGATCTCACTCAGAAGACAACAGCAAGAACAACAAACAAACGCATAGAGACAGAGATTGGATTGGTGGTTACCAGAGGGGAAGCGGAGAGGGAGGGGAGTGAAAGGGATGATTAGGGACATGTGCGTGGTGATGGATTGTAGTCTTTGGTTGATGAACATGATGTAATCTACACTGAAAGTGAAATATGATGTACACCTGAAACTTATATGATGTTATAAACCAGTGTTAACACACACACACACACACACACACACACACACACACACCCCCCAAAAGCAAGGTTTTCTACCTCCAGTGCACTGAAAACTTTCCCTGTTGTGTTTTTTTCATTTGTCTGACCTACCAGCATTACACAGATATATGTATAATACATTAGAAGTAAGTGAAATACAAAGTTGATACATTTTTAGAAAATCAGCTTTGTTAGTTTTAGTTGTGTGGATAAAAGGAGAGATTCAAAACTTGTTTACTGTCATTCTTTTCTTCCTTTCATATTTCCCTGTTTAGATAAAGAAAGCTGCCCTCCTCGGAAATTTCCTTCTGATAAAATCTTTGAAGCCATTTCCTCAATGTTTCCGGATAAGGGCACAGCAGAAGAACTCAAGGAAAAGTAAGATGTGTTCTTTTGAGGCGGTCTTGCCGTGGATGGTGTGAGACTCACCCTTCCACTTTGTGAGAAACGGGCCTTGGGCAGCTGCTGCGCCACTTCTCTCCCTTGGTCCACAGTGTTCGCAAGACCGTGGCAGCAGTGTGTGAATCTGTGGTCCTCTGTGTGGCGGAATGTTTACTGTGAATAGGTACACGCGGGATTTACAGTGGTACACGTGGAGAGTTTCTCTGGACACTTGGAGAAATTTTAGTGCAGTTGATGTACTGACATTTTTCATGATAAATCTGAATCATCAGTGAATTTGATTCTTGATATGCCATGCATCATAATTAATTGGTTCTTCATCTAAATAAAGATTGTTGTAGGCTAGACCTTTTCTTTTGTGTTTTAGGCATGAGAAACATCAAAAGTAATACATGGAAACCTGTTATAAACTTTATTTTCAATAAAGTAGTTTTTGTTTCCCCTTTACTTACACTTTTCTTGGTTAATGTTAGGTATAAAGAACTCACCGAGCAGCAGCTCCCGGGTGCGCTTCCTCCTGAATGTACCCCAAACATAGATGGACCAAATGCCAAATCTGTTCAGAGGGAGCAAAGCTTGCATTCATTTCATACGCTTTTCTGTAGGCGATGTTTTAAATATGACTGCTTCCTACATCGTAAGTGCAATTATTGTACGTTTTCATTTTCTATCTTTGTTGTGGAATTATGTCTTAAAGCAACTGGGAAAGTGCTGCATTTATCACAACTAGAATTTATCATTTAATCTTGCAGTTAAGATTGAAAAACAGGGTCAGAGTACTGTTGGTTTCACTTGTTGCTGGGGGGTTGCTCTGGAGTCTTTTGCATGTGTGTAATTTGGACTGTAGTCTCCCACTGACTTGGAATACAGGTTAGTGATTTTCTTATAAATGATAGCTACGCAGTTGTTTTATAATAAAACTGTTACTGTGAACTAGTTGATATAGCCCAGAGCAATGTTGCCAGTATTGATGAACAAATTTTGTTGAATAAGAATTTGGCTAAAAAGATGTTTTTAAATATTCTTCTCTCCTTAGTGTTAAATTTTTCTTTTTGGTCCTCTGCATAAGTTACTTTAAAAAATACCTACATTTGAATACAGATAAAGCGTAAAATGTTCTTAATGATTAAGTGTGGCATATAGATTATTACTTTATTTTTCTGACATTGCTGGTAAATGAGGTTTCTTAGTAAATTTCCCAAGTAACTGGAACATTTCTTTAAGCACAGTTTAAAAAGTACCAGCTACTTTTGAGGCAAATGTTTAAAACTATATTTCATCCCTCCTAGTTTTCTAAGTAGAGTTTACTTATTAGTGCGATCATCTGTGGCAGGGCATCACCTTAGGGCTTTCGACCTGTGTAAAGCCATTTTCCTGTATACTGTATGGCTCCACTGTGCTTTGCCTTTTTGAGTTCCTAAAAGCTCACCTTTTACAGAATTTTCCCCCTCATTATCCACAGATACTTCTTAATGTTAATTAGCCCGCCCAAGCAGCTAATATCTTGCTTCATTTTGAGTTTCTCCTCTATCTACTTATATTTGCTGTTGCTCATAATTTGTTGGGTGATATGTATCTTGGTCTGGAAATGGTAATTTTTGTGTGTGTGTGTGTGTGTAAAGTATTAGTGGTTTAATTATGTTAAATTAGAAAAACTTCAAGTAGATTTTTAGAATTATTATTATATCTCCCATCTCCTTGCTGTTGTTATCCACACTCCTAATCTAGTTTAAATTGATGATTTGGTAGTTTTAATAATCCGGATTAAGTCAGCCATTTGTTACTTCAGCCACTGGGCGATGGTCAAATATCTTACATGGGCTTGGCTGTGTTGTCTTCACACAGTCCTTGAAATAGATGTCTTGAATTGCTTTTAATTCCCCTTTATACATGATCATTTTATAAAATATCCAATTCTTAATAAGAATATTGTAAATTGCATTTAGATATCACTATAGCAAACAACATTGGGTGGAACCTCTATTTTGGAGTGAATAAAATGGTCTCTCCAATTTGTTATTTATAGTCATAGCATTTATTGTACATTTTTTGCTGTACAAATGAACCAAGGAAGTAGAATGCTGCTTTTAAGTATTATTATAAGAGTTATTTTATTGTGCTGTTCAGATTCGAGTACTTCTGATGGACCCTGAACTTGTTAATTGTCTCATTCAGGCTGGGGAGGAGAGCTCTCACTTTAGTGCAGCTGGCTTCTGTGGGGCTGACGGCAGGTCCCCGCAGTGCTTGGAGCAGCGGGCCCTGCAGCTGTTGCCTGCCTTTCCTTCTTTCAAGACAGTAGAGCTGATCTCTTCATCATTTAGCCATAATGAACTTTATAGGTATTTCACTGCTTTGCACTAACTTTGACAAAAGATCACACACTATATATTTTTCTTATGTAAAATAAGTCATTAAATAAAGTATTAAACATAGGTTAAATAGAGCATTTTGTGCTTTTAATATTGCTTTTTGTCTATATGTTGGGAATAATATAGTACCTCTTGTGAGGATTAGATTTATTACTATGTGCAAAATACTTAAAATAGTACCTGGCTCATGTTTAGCTATTGTTATTTTTTAAATAGATCCTCATTCACATGGCTCACATTTCAAAGAATGCTTGAGAGGTCTCCAGTGAAGCCTCCCTACCACTTCTCCCCGTCCATGGAGTCGTCCCTCACTCGCCTGTAGTTAAGCCTCTTTTGTTAGTTCTTCTGTATCTTTCTGCAGTTTCTTCTGGCAGATACAATTATATTCTTCCTTTCCCGACCATCCCATTCAAATGGGGCCGTGCTGTTCAGGCTCGTCCCTTTTCTGGCTGTCGTAGGTATCCATCCTCTTTGGACAGCTGCAGAGTCTGCCGCCATAGGAGGCACTGTAGCTTAGAGAACTGGTCCCCTGAAGGCCAGCATTTGGGTTGTTTCAAGCCTGTTGCTGTAGCAGCGCTACAGTGAACAACTGTGCGCGCCCCTGTACATCATTTCTCACGAGTGCAGGTGAACCTGATCACTGCGTTCAGATACTGCCAGACGACCTGCCACATGGGGATGTGGCCATGTAAGACCACCAGCAAAGCAGGAGTGCCTCTTTCCCCAGGGCCCTGCCAGTAGAGAGCAATTTTGATTTTTATGGATTGAATGAATGAAAAATAGTTTTTAGTGTAATTTGCATTTTTTCTTCCTATATATTTTAGAGATTTGTATTTTATTTTCTTTGAACTATTTTCCTCCTTGGGCTTGATGCTCAGTGGTATCTTGAAGCTTTTTATTTAGTCAGGAAATTACTTTTTTTGTGAGATGTTGCAATTTTTTTTTTCCAGTTTATTGTTTGGTAAAAATCCCGTAAGTTTTAAAAAATTTTAAAGGTAGTTGAATTTATGAGTGAACTCTCCCTGCTCCAAGATTATAAAGGGTTTCTCACTTTTTTCTAGTATGTTTTAGGCTTCATTTTTTTACATCTAACTCTTTGCTCCCTTTGGAATTTACTCTGATAGAATTTTGGATCCAGCTCCTCGTCCCAGCCTCCAGGGCTACCTAGTTGTTTTTATATTGTTGATGAAAAAGGTCCCCCTTCACTGTCCTGAGACACTCTCTAGCCTGTCTCCACGCACTTGGGTCTGTCTCTGGTCTCTGTTCTGCCCCGTCATCTGCCTGTCCAGGACATCTGGCTATTCTTGTTTTCCTGTATAAAGTTGAAAATCAGTTTGTCTAATTTAAAAAAAAAAGTCTAGGTGGTATTACTGTTTACTGGAACCCCATTAAATTTATAAAGTACCTAAAAGGAAATAGACATTTTTAAATAAGGATCAAGTTTAACCATACGATCAGCCTCCTTTTGTCTTTTAATAACCTCTCAACTATTCTTACATAGCTTTTGTACATCTGTGGTGAGATGATTTCTAGGTATTAATTGTGTTGTTGCTGCTGTTGGGCTTTTTTCCCTTTATATCTTATATAGTTTATACCCTGCTCCCATACCGAATTGTCTTTGTTTATAGTAGTTTCTCAGTAGATTCTTTGGAGTTTTTCAGCTCTGTAATTCAACTGTCTACAGTTATAGATGGTTTCGCCTTCTTTCCAATCTCTCTAAGTTTTTTGTCCTATTTAACTGCGTTGGCTTGTATCTTAAGAACAGTGTTAATTAATAGTGGTGCTAGTAGAGACATTTTCTGTTGCTACTGGATCAGTTTTGGGAAATTATCCATGTCATCCAGGTTTTGAAATTTATTTGTATAAAGTTGATCTACATGTTCCAAAGGTTCTTTTAATTTCTTTTATTTCTGTGATGATTCTTTTTTCTTATGTATTTCATTCTCCCCTTTTTCGATGAGATTAAGAAGTGGTTTATGTATTTTATTTTTAAAAGTCTGTTTTGTGTATTTTTCACTCAGAGAATTAGCTACTGTATTCTGCTATTTTTCTGTTCATGAGTTGGGTTCTTTTCAGTCTTCTTTTTTTGGATATATGTATTTTAACACAATGAATTGTCTCTAAAGCACTGTTTCAATTTTCTTAGGTTCTGATATTTGGTATTATTACTAGTATTATTTTTTAAGGAATTTTTATATTTTCTCTTTAACTCATTGTTTAAGGCAGAATTTTTTTTAACTTCCAGGTGAAAGGGCCTTTTTGGATGTTAAGTTTTTAAATTATTTCTGTGCTCGTATTAGGCGTTTCCTGTCATTTAGATGTTAGAGGTGTCTGCCGTTTTTATCTATAAGCAGGGTGTTTTGGTAGTAGGAGATTGGCAGTTCACCTGGGCCAGAAGCTCAGTGTCTGACCCTGGATCTTTCCTATTAGAGGGACTTGAATGTTCTAAGGAACCTTGAAGGATAAATGGTTTTGGTAGGAAACTAATCCCACTTCATATTCCAAATAACTTTTAGACCATGGTCCATTTTGTAAATTGGAAACTCGTTCTGCAAATTTGGAATCATGGTAATTTCTTTGTAAAAGCTTCAGCCTAAAATTGGCTGTCTTTGACCCTGTGTTAGAGGAACGCGGGCCAGCTCCTGAATTGACGGGCGGGTCACACATTTCTGATAGGGAAGGAAGGAAGCATGAAGAAAATTCATCATGGGAAAGGAAGCTTGGGAAATTTAAATGGGCTGTCTGTATGTGCTTAAATAGGACCCAAAGTAGAACTGTGCATGAATAAACGTTTTGATACCCTATTATCTGAATGGCCTGTGGAAGAGTCCATTTTAGGCATACAACCCAATTGTGTCAGTCTGTCTTTTTTGATATTATGTGGGAGTCTGTTTGACTGTTTTCTGGAATGTCTATTACTGTTGATTGTAGAGGTTTAAACATTTTAAATAGAATTTCAAAGAAGGTATTCCCAAGTTTGTAGTTGATGGTTGACTTTAGTATTTCAGAAGTGTAATGGTTAAAAGTTCATATTTGCCACATAATTAACACGGTTTGCCTCATCTGTAAAATGGGGATGAGGATCCTAGTACCTGGGGGAGTTTGTGAGGATTAAATGAGATAATGCCTAAAGCCTCTTAGTGTGTGCTTCCAGCACATGAGTAGTAGCTGTCAGCTGCTGTCACCGCTGTTGCTGTTGTCACTACTATCCTATTGATGTTGTTATTTTGTGAGGTACTTGTTAATAAAAGTCTGGTATCTGTGATATACATAAGAATTATATGATTCCAACTGTAAGAATATTAAGTAAGAATTTATTCTTAATACCAAGTTCTAATCAGAGCAGACAAGATCAGTACTTTGAGCAGAAGTTAATGTATAAAACTGACACTTCAAGCTGACCTAGGATCATTTATTTTCTTATCACATGACAACAAGCGGAAGTATTTCAGAGAAGTGGTGTACGGTAAGGATAGTAGTTACAAAGACAGAGAGATGCGAAGTTACTCTCATTCCACGTTGTGAAGAGTGCTGAATGAGGGGCTAGTCTCTTCTGCGGCCAGCTCCTTGCACAAACGATTCTGCTTGTTCCTGTTTCCTCCTTCGTAAAATCGCCACTGGAAACAGGTGATGGCCAAGGTTTGTTCCAACTGTAATTCTCTGGTTCCCCAGTCCTCTATTTGAGACATCACTTATCTGGTGGAACATTACAAGATTCTAAGGGGCTAATCAGTATATTTTAGCTATTTTTTAGAGTTGCCAATGTAATCTCAAAATATAGGTATAGAGAATAGCTGGAATTGTATGTGATAATTTATAAATCTTTTAACTTTGCTAGAAAACCTTTAGATAAGATTTTTCATTAAGATTTTACAGGGTCCTTTTGAAAAATTAAAAAAAAAAAAGCCCCAATATCCATGTTAGCTCTTTTGTAAAATTCAAAAGTTTCTTGCCTTAAATTTCCTTCTAATAATTTTCCTGATCTGGGAATTTTATATTATATCATCTTTTTTCCCCCATGTTATATTTAGTTTGAAATATATTTTAATAGCTTATTTCAAATATTAGTATTTTAAGATGCCTATTTGAGAATATTATGTTCAGTATTCTGGAAATCTAAAATGGTCAAGACATTTTCAGAAGAGGGAATTCTTTACATACTTAGTTTTTCTAAAGAATTGAAGTTAAAAATTCTGCTGAGGGAAATGTAGTCATAAGAATAGTCCTCTTTCTTGGGGCTGGCCCCGTGGCCGAGCGGTTAAGTTCGTGCGCTCCGCTGCAGGCGGCCCAGTGTTCGTTGGTTCGAATCCTGGGCGCGGACATGACACTGCTCATCAAACCACGCTGAGGCAGCGTCCCACATGCCACAACTAGATGGACACACAACGAAGAATATACAACTATGTACCGGGGGGCTTTGGGGAGAAAAAGGAAAAAAATAAAAAATCTAAAAAAAAAAAAAGAATAGTCCTCTTTGTTTAAGTGAATGCAATGTGAAATTAAGAATGGTACTTTTAAATTTTTTAAAGTACTTTTGAATATTAGTATGTTAATTTTTCCTTTATAGCCTGAACTTGTTCTTGTCTTATCTCACAAACTGTTATCCAGTTCTGACTTAGAGACGTCTGCAAGCTCAGGACCAGCAGAGGCTGCTGTCCTCATTTGTGTGTGTGTGTGTGTGTGTGTGTGTGTACAGATACATGTGTGCCTTTGTATGTGCACTGAATTTGGGGCAAGAATTTCAATCTGTAAATACAGTATGTGCTAAAGGAGACATCTAAACTAAAAACAAATTTTACCAAAAATGCGCCACTCTGGCTAATGCTGACCTTGTGTCTGGACTGATGTCATTCCTTGCTGCTGATGTGACCTCAGCCTTCTGTATTCTCAATCATTGTATTTAGGGGTCTTTACCTGTTCAAGATGTGATCCAGTGCTAAAGTAGTCAGATGGTCTCAGGAAACGTTCTAGGAAAAACTCACACCCTGGAAACAGAATTTGAGCCTTGAATTTCCACTTTAAGAACATAACTTTGTCCTCTTTTTTTTTTTTTTTTTTTTGCTTCCTTCCCTCATCAGTCTGTCTTTATTTCCCATTTAAGTTCTATGGATAGATAGAAGCTTTTTACAAATATTTTTTTAATGATTCGTTTCCTGGTATGCCTCTCGTTTTTATCCAAATTGAAATAACTTTCATCATGTATAAATCCGAATAGTGCGATTCTCACACCTGCCTCTGTACACTGGAAGCAGGCTTCCACAGGAGGCTCTCCGAAGTCCTCACTGCTGTGCATTCACTCGTTAGTAGACCAGGGTACATGATTTGAATCCTTCTGTTATCTTATTATTTGGGAATTTTAAGTTTCAAACACTTGATCTTTCTTAAACCTGTTTTATTTGACCAATGTATGTTCCTGTAGAACGGTGCTGACTGTGTGAGTTCCTACTAGATTCCTGAATGCTGTAGGATTCAAAGAAATTGAATTTTAGTATTCTGAGGCTGTCCTCCTTATCTTTAAAAACTAGTTTTTAACAACTGGATCCCTTTCTTCGCCATTTGACAAACTGCTGATCTTTCTTTAGAAATCAAGAAGTTGTAGATGTCAGAATTCTTTTGATAAAAGTAGGAAACCTGATTTCATTGTAGAAGATATCAGTTGTTTCTATGGAGATATTAAAGACTCAAATGTTTATAATCAGAGCTTTCAGTTTATAGGCATCAATTATACTTGCAAGGAGAAAAATAAGAAATGACTAATCATTCCAGAATTTTCTATTTCTTCCCTGGTTAGTGGTTGAAGGGGAGTGGAGGTTCTCTGGGGGAGAATCAAGGAGAAGACATTGTGATAATTCAGTAGGAGCTTGAAGGAAAGTTCTATAATGTAAACTACATATTATCAAGAGTGTAATGCGTTAATTGACTTTTTGCATCGAAGCTGGGAAATGAAAGAGTAAAATACTTTATAGTTACACATAGATATTTTATGTTTATTTTGCAGCTTTTCATGCAACACCCAATACTTACAAGCGGAAGAATACGGAAACAGCTCTAGACAACAAACCTTGTGGGCCACAGTGTTACCAGCATCTGGTAAGCTGGAGTGCTGTGTATTCCAGAGGGCACTGGATAAGTCTACTTTTGAACTTGGGTGAGGCCTATGAAGTCAGTGTTAACATTACTATTCCCATACTTTTACTGGCCATATAGTAGCAGGGATTTCTCACCCACGTTGTTTCTTCCGTAGCTTTTATGTACTACACATTCTAGTCTTCCATTAATCTTGTATTATTCTCTATCTGTGTTAATCTCTTCAGCAACATTTCAAGGTCTTTAGGATCAAGGACTCTCATACCTTCCACAAAGTTGATGAGAGTGTGAAGCAGACAGCCCACTTTTATACCCCAGAAACTTGGGAGTCATAGGCAGTAGTTCCTCAGCCTTTCTCAGAGCCATAGCCCTTCTTTGAGTTTTAGACACTGTAGTGTGAGCTATATTATAGGTCCCACAGGTTTTTTTTTTTTTTTTAAATGATGGAGAAAAGGTAAGGGTTTAGGAAAAGATGAGGTAGAAAAGTTGTTTTTTACGGGTACTATCTTATTTTTACCATTTCCCCCTCTTTGAACCAAGCCACTCCTACCTAGGAACTAAATGGGTATATATTGCCTGTTGGATTTTGGACAGAAGATTCATTGAATGGCACCTGCAGAAGGTATCCTATCTTTAAGCAATTTGGTTTCTGTAGAATGAAGTATAAAAACTGTTGGCTACTCTCAAACTTCTCCCTTCTATTGCCACTAAAAATAGAATTCTTGAGCACTATTTTATAATCTTCTTTACAAGGCAGAACTTTATTTGGCTCATGTAAAATGTGTCTGTAGTCTCTATAATCCTGCTCTCACCGTTGCATTCTCTCTGAGACTGGATTACTGCCCTTCATAATGCTGAGTGGACTCTCAGAGCCTCGGTCCTCAGTTCCTTTCACGTCTTCCTGGGGCTGTGCATGCTCACAGGAAAAACAGAGTTGGATGTTTTCATAGTACGGCAGGAAGTGACAGACTCAAGCATGTGTGTATGTTTTTATTCTTCTCGTATACTTCTAAATATTACCAGAGAGAGATGTATGTTATCTTAAGAAACCCTGAAATAGGAAAGTCTGGCTCTAGATGCACATTAGGTATACACTTCTTACAGAAATTCACTTTTAAATAGACTGTATATAACACAGTGTATTTTATATTTTGACTTTTTAATTTAATCAGTTAATGTATTTCACAAATTCTCAAATATGGAACTGTCTTACCTGATTTCGTACCACTCTAGCAATAATATATAGATTTATCTATTTATACCATATTTATTATTATTACCATTATTATTACCATTATTACCATATTTATCTTTCTGAAATTTCGAACTGTCAAAAGCAGACAGAAAACAAGTGTATTTAGATATGTAAATGATTATTTGTGAAAAATAGACATGGTGATACATTTCTTGACTAACTTGCCTTATGCAATCCTTTTTTTCCTCCTCCAACAAAATGAGTCGCAGAACTTTACCCTCATGTCTGCATTTTTCACTTTGTAGGAGGGAGCAAAGGAGTTTGCTGCTGCCCTCACTGCTGAGCGGATCAAGACCCCACCGAAACGCCCTGGAGGCCGCAGAAGAGGACGGCTTCCCAATAACAGCAGCAGACCCAGCACCCCCACCATTAACGTGCTGGAGTCAAAGGACACGGACAGTGACAGGGAAGCCGGCACTGAGACGGGAGGCGAGAACAATGATAAAGAGGAGGAGGAGAAGAAAGATGAAACTTCCAGTTCCTCTGGTAAGACCTGTCTGACAACTGGGGTTTTACTATTGCTTTGAAGGTTTCAAATTGTGAATTAAGAGTGTGTAGTGTACTGAATAATTTTCTTAGTCGCTTAGTTTTCAATATGAGAAATCCAGGACCAGAGAACTCTCAAGGATCACGTAGCTGAATTCTTACTGTTGTTGTGGCCCTGCACCCTGACCCCAGCCTGGGATGGTTTGCCTGTTTGGATTATTTGAAGGTTGATGAGCCAGTTTATTTTGACTCTTGGTGTCATTTTCTTTTCCATCTCAGACAGGGCCTAATGAAATTCAGATCATTCAGTTTACTATTCTTGATGTGCTGTGAGTAGTTGTGGTTACAGAGGAAAATTAGAGCTACCAACTAGTATTTTACTGATTAGATTTTAGTTGTCCTTTCAGCCCTATGAATTATAGCACAAATAATAAAAGTATAACCCAGGTTACTTTCATTTTCGAAGGTTGTGTTAAGGGAGCTCAACCTCATGGTTTCCATGGGAGAAGAGCTTATTGATACTTTTCTAGCCTTAGTTTATTCTCAAATATGATTCACTTCCTGAATTTTTTTAAGCACACCCTGAGTTTTACTTCCTCCTGTTCTCCAGTTGTCATTTCTTGACCGATGCTTAACTTTGGTTTTGTAGAAGCGAATTCTCGGTGTCAAACACCAATCAAGATGAAGCCAAATATCGAGCCTCCAGAGAATGTGGAATGGAGCGGGGCAGAGGCCTCCATGTTCAGGGTCCTCATTGGTACATACTACGACAATTTCTGTGCCATTGCCAGGTTAATTGGGACCAAAACATGTAGACAGGTAAGCATATCTGATAAAGATACTGTTAGAGAGCTTCGGGTAGAGAAGATGTAATCATTGTCCGAACATCAGAACATTCTTGGTTATTACTAAGCTCCTATTCATCTTCTGAAAGGAAGTAAATTTCTTTTTTTTCACTGAGAGGGAACTGAAAGAAAATTGGTTTTCCCACGTTAGCTATTTCAGGTTAGGTGGCAATGGAGTTACAAAGCCAGTTGGATTTAGCCTCGCAACTCCGCATCCGAATGTCACTGCAGCCGCTCTCCCTGCATGAGGGTTGAGGCACTATCTGTTGTGCTTCCCCAGCACCTAGCAGGGTCCCAGAAGAGACGCAGTTTCTGGTGTGAATGAGTATCACAGGACTGGTTTGCCTAATGGACGGTCCTCATGGCTTTGTGACTGTGCCTCTTGTTAGGTGTATGAGTTTCGAGTCAAAGAATCCAGTATCATAGCTCCAGCTCCCGCTGAGGATGTCGATACTCCTCCAAGAAAGAAGAAAAGGAAACACCGGTAAGTCTGCTGGGCGGCCGTTCTGAGACGTCACCGAGACGCTGCGGGCTGGGCGCTTCCAAGGGCAGTGGTCGGATTCCACGCTGTCTGTTGCAGAAAACACTTAAAACTGCCTCAAAAATAGACTTGTGGAGCCTTGCTTCCATGGGTCGTTCGTTGCTGGTATTTTTCTGTAAAAATACAGCAGCCTTCACTAGAATGGTTTGGTTTGTTATGAGTCACAAAAATTACGGTTACTATGCTGCGTTTTGGTTAAGAAAACAGGTAGTAGCTTCTGCAGGAAGGGCCCCAGAGAGCAGTGCCGTAGCCTTTGTTCTTGGACGTGCTCCTGTGGTGAGTCTCGGGAGTGCTCATGTGGGCTCTGAGCCGCTTTTTCTTCTAGGAGCCTGAATTTTCTACGTGTGTGGCCTTGCATTCTGATATCCTTAATTGTTACCCTACTTTAAGCCGGTGTGAATGTTACCTTTCACAAAGGCTTGTGGTGAGTGAGTGACGAAGTGTGGAGAATGTTTTCAGGCTGACTGGATTTCTAAGGGAAGAGCCAGAAAATCATGGAGGGACCGTCTGTTGTCATTCTTCCCCTTTTAGAGAGAAGCATAGCTGGGTGTTGGGCAAGGGGACATTTAGATGACACTTGAAAAATTGTGTACATGCTCATGTGACATTTCTTTAATAAATGTAGGGTCAGGGTCAACTTAATTTGGAACTGAAAGAACTTAGAAGTATTTCCCATAGGAATTTAGGCTTTAGTAGATACTTCTGAATTTTTTGGTTGTATTATTTCTGACCATATAGCTCAACTGAATGATTAAAATGCCTGAAATTAGAGGAAGCTTATGGTATCATTATCTCCCACATCAGGATTTGGGTAATACAGGTCAATGGCAGACACACGGAGGCGTGGCTGCCCTAAGTCCTGCCAGGCGGGGCTGTAAAGGGCCCACGCACGCTGTGGCACACGGCGGGGCCAGCTGCCACACAGGCCCGCAGCCATTGAACTGACGGCACATGGAAGCTGTCTGGTGTGTGACTTGCTTCACAGTGACCTGGATTTAAAGCACTGAGGTCTTCCTGGCACAGTCCGGCCTGGGGAAGTGGCTGCTGTTGGGTTGTGCTGTGACTGCACTCCTAGCTCCTCGAAGAAGGCTGTGTGTTATTCTCTTTGTGTTTTGCAGGTTGTGGGCTGCACACTGCAGAAAGATACAGCTGAAAAAGGGTTAGCATCTTTCCGTTCAACTTCATTATTAACTTAAAAATGTCTACTTCTCATTTGTTTCAGCATAGTAACTGAATTAGAGTTTGGGATATTCTGATATAATTGACTTCTGTACATTAAGCCAATTTAAATGGAGGATGTCTGTTGATTAACAGTGAAAGCTGACTGGGTGGAGTGAGTCAGCCAGTCAGTTAAAGAAGAAAGTACTCTGGAAATCTGACTGTGGTGTGGGTGACAGTGCTCTGGGGTACCCAAGCACGTGGGGGATGAGAGGGAACCTCATCTTGTAAACAAGAGTATGTGGAGAGCTGTAAACAGAGGAAGGGAAACCCGCTCAGCTCCACAGGCACTGGGCAAGAACGTGTTCCTGTTCGTCGTGTCCCATCATCGTGCACCCCTCTCGATTGACCTGCCTGCTGTTCTCTTTGTGCAGATGGCTCCTCTAACCACGTTTACAACTATCAACCCTGTGACCACCCACGGCAGCCTTGTGACAGTTCGTGCCCTTGTGTGATAGCACAAAATTTTTGTGAAAAGTTTTGTCAGTGTAGTTCAGAGTGTAAGTATCTACTGCTTTGATGTAATTGCATGAGAATTAAATAGGCTTCTGGTCAGCAATTTAAAATAGTAATTTATATCAAACGAAAAACATGGCAGCTCTTGCTTGTTGTTTCCTGTAGGAAATCCATTTATCTACAAGGATATTTATGGAGCCCTATAACCGGCACTGTGCTGGTGTCCAGCCGATCTCCTGGTTAATGTGTGTAGGTTAAGCAAAATTGGATTAAAGGAGCTTTTTTCCTTTGATCATTTAAATTAAATCATAGAATGTAAGGGAATCTAGAAATAACTGCCTAATACTTTTTGGGCGCCAGAAATTGTCAGAGTTAGGTGGGTTTAAGTCTTCAGAATATAAAAGAATCTAGCATAAGAGTAAAGATTATAGTTATTTAATGAAACTGCACATGAAGCTCTGATACTAAGGAAGTTCCTAGAACTGTGGACTCTAGGATGGTCAAGAACCATGGATATTATTTAGCCCAAACCCTCCCATCACACATATTTTAGAAATCAAAGAACTTTAAGTAAACACACCATTTAACAAAAATGGAAAAACAAGAACTCAGTGATGACCTTTGTCAGTGTTGACAGCTGTAACTGTCCTGTTACTTCAGTGTCTTCGTCTGCACAAGGGGCTAGTAAGGGGGGCGTGAGGTGACAGTCACTCTGGCCTTTGCACGATACTTGACATGCCCCACCATGTAGCAGTTGCCTAGGATGATGACAAAGAACATCTCTCTGCAGGTCAGAACCGCTTCCCCGGGTGCCGCTGCAAAGCACAGTGCAACACGAAGCAGTGCCCGTGCTACCTGGCTGTCCGAGAGTGTGACCCTGACCTCTGTCTCACTTGTGGAGCTGCTGACCACTGGGACAGCAAGAACGTGTCCTGCAAGAACTGTAGTATTCAGCGGGGCTCCAAAAAGGTAACAGTGCTGTCCCTCCTGGATGGTCAGTTTGGGATGGCTCTTGCCTGTTGTCAGTGCTGGGACAGTCTCAGACCATTTAGCAGTGGCAAAAAAGTGGAAATGACCATTGAATGGTACAGCTGATAGAGGGAAAATGGTTGATCTTTCTTTGGGCCATGCATCCTTGGGCAATCTCTTAAGTTTTCTATAGAACACCCACCTCTGTTGTAAGATGAACTAATAAATTCTGAGAAACAGCTGTTAATGGGATCAGATTTGGAATAAGGCATTTTTCCTAATTGGTTTAATAGATGATTTGAATTTTTTTTTTAGTTAATAGAACTAGTAGTTTATATAGTCTCCTTAATACAAATAAATGGTGTTCCTCTCAGAATATAGAGACCCATTCTTATCCAAGTTTCCTTCTTGTGCAGAGTAAAAGATGAAATTTCCCCTGGTAGTTTTTGCAGACTTAGTTCTCGTTTCTTTAATAACCTTGAAAACAACACAGGGATCATAACTGAAGCCTGGGAACTGTATGCAGGTGATTCTAATTGTAGCAACCAGGAAGTCATTACTGAGCAAAAGAAACTAACAGCATATGCTGGGGAAGTTCAGTATCTCCTTTTTTTTTAGGGTAGATGATGGGGTTCTTCATCAATTAATCATTTTTACAGTAATAGCTGACATTTATTATTTGATATACAGCAGGCACTGGTCTAAGTGCTTTTGTGTATTAACGCATTAGTCCTCCTAACTCCACGAGTTAACCCCATTTTACGGGTGAGGAAACCCAAAGTTACAAGACTCATTAAGGAAACGAGCAGGAACTCCAGTGCAGGCATTCTGGCCCCAGAGCCCTGCCGTGGGTTGGTGTGTATTCATGTCTTAGGTTACTGAACCGTTGTATGACGTAATTGAGACCACACTCCTGGAAGTGGTCCCCTTCTACCAGAAATACTTCTTTTTGGGTGTTCTGATGTTTTCAGGTGTTTAGTCCTTTTGCTCTAGGTACTTACGTCCATCGAGGCCATCCCATCACAGTGATGTTGTACAGTGTCCCATGGCACATCTGTTGAGCTCTCAAAATCTCATTTCTCCCCCATCCCATACCTGCCATTGCGTGATAAACTCATCCTCCAGTTTGTCTGGGAAGTAGGTAATACTGTTCATGTTGACAGGTCTTCTTTATAAACATCTTTTAACTTCTAAAACAGAAAAGAAAATTAGGTAGATACTTTTTACCAACCGGGTTTCATTTGCTTAACAATATTTGACTAATTTAGTTTCTGATCAGTGAGCTATTTGGGGAATTTCCCTGACAGGTGAATGTAGGCTGGATTAGAATAGGAATAGATTGGGAAATTTGGAATGAAAGTAATAGTGAACCACATGAAAAGTTAGAGTATGTTGGGAAGGAATCCCTAAGTATAAAATTGACACCGATGATCCTCTTGGCATCTCCTAAGACCAGAATGCTGGACTGATGAGATCATGGTAGTTCCTAATGCTGCCTCAAGGAAGGGCTGTGGAAGAACACATCCAAGAGAGACTGCCATGGAGAAATGGCAGAGCCTCAGGAGGAATAGAAGCTAGAAGAACCAGGAGAATGTTCTCTGGGGGCCTGGAACTGAAAATGGGGTAGCCAGTGATAGTGGTCACTGGGGAAGTGGAGGGGAGAGAGTGATTGGGTGTTCTTGTATTAAATTCACCTTGAAAGTGGACTATTCAAGAACGTTAAAGACTGAGGAAATGATGGAGAAGGGAAGTGCGCCGGTCCTGGGATACCTCACTGAATGGTGGCAGATGGAGGGGACCACCGCCATCAGAAGTGACTTCATTTTTTCTGTAAGGTAGAGAATACTTACCCCAAAGCATTGCCAGCCCCTGTGGCAATACCTGGGGAGTTGACCCCTCAGTGTGGGGTACTCAGCAGCTTTCCTCCTCACTGACCGTCTGTGAGAACAGGGCTGAAGACTGAGAGGGATCCATCCCGCAGTCGACTGTGTCAGCAGCCCCTCTTTGCTTCCTTCTTTGATTCTATGATTGTGTTTTTTCCTCCAGCATTTATTGCTGGCACCATCCGATGTGGCAGGCTGGGGGATTTTCATCAAAGATCCTGTGCAGAAAAATGAATTCATCTCGGAATACTGTGGAGAGGTGAGGCGAGAGTACTATCACACGGTTCGTGGAGTACTGTAGATAACTTTTGTTTGTTTTGCATTGATTTCACTGTGCATGTCCATTGGGTTTGATGAGAAATAAATGAATAGAAAGTGCCTTTTCAGCTTGGACTTACTCATGCTGGTGGGTTTGGTTTGCTGGTAACCAGACTGCTTTGATCTGTCACATTCAGCTTTTATCGTCTGGGGACAAGCACAGGAACAAGAACTTTGTGATGCAGAGTCTGTCCTGCTTAGTCCACAGCCTAAAAAGGACCTAGAAATGCCAGTGTCGTTAATCCTAGGCCTTGCTAGTTGTGGAGTCAGGGGAGGTCCAGAGGGCTGGCTTTGCTTCAATGGGGAAGTAACCCACCGAGCTGGTATTTTTTATTCACTAAAAACACTTCTGTTAGTCACTTTCTCCAAGTATAAATTAGTTTGGCTGTGGAAATATTTCTGAGTTGAAGTCCTTAAAATATCATTGTTCTTTGACATATCAGCATGCAGACTGAATGGGAGAGAAACTGGCCACCGTGACTACTTGTCGAGGATCCTCCTCTTGAAGGTCCCAGCTTCTCTAGATGGGCTTTTTGTGCTCTCCTACCAGGTTTAACCACCTAACCCAAAACCATCTTGTCCTGTCTTTCTTTCTAGATTATTTCTCAAGACGAAGCAGACAGAAGAGGGAAAGTGTATGATAAATACATGTGCAGCTTTCTGTTCAACTTGAATAACGGTAAGTTCATGAGGTGAAGGCGTCAGTTACTGATTTGCCTTTGGGAGCCTGTCCACTGGCCGACGTCCTCAGAAATGAAGTTAGCGGCCGCAAGTGTCATGATGGGGTTGTAAGGAGCACCATCTCCACGTTAGGAGCTTCTAGTATTTCTTACTAGCTGGTACAGGCTTAGGAGTGGGCTGCTCACTTGAAAGCTAAGCAGGCTGGACTGCCGGAACCGGAGGGGAGGAGTTCCTCCGGGAGAACGGGTTGTGTGGGAAGGACTTGAGCTCTGGAGTTCTGGGCCAGCTGTGGCGGGGCCACACCACTATGGCTGTGAGACGTTCTTCGGTTCTCCACTGCTTTGCCCTCCTCGTGTTCCTGGCCCTTCGGGTGTTGAATCAGCTTGGTCCTTCCTGGGAAGGGTGTGGAGCACTGAATTCGCAGGCATCTCCAAAACTTCCCTAGGCGTTCTCAGAGGACTGTGAGAACACAGGAAGCTGCTTTTGCCGATGCTGTTCTTGAGTAGAGACCGTAAGGCTGTAGTCTGTGTTGCTGGGGGGAGTACGAGGGAAACGCAGGTGTGCTTAACATCTCAGACATTCAGTCTCTCAGCTGAAATAGCAGGATAGCTTCTTTCTCTGAAGGTGTTCCATAAACAGTATGATGAAAAAAAGCAATTTTAAATCTGAAAAATACTTATTCTTGGTGTTGAGAAGAACTTAGAATCCTTTTTTTGCAATGTTTTGCTCAGTAATATATATTTATAGTTGATAAGTAACAGCATTTGAGAGAGAAAACTCTTGAATTACTGATTAATTTTAACCTAGAACAGCATTTTCCTCCAAATGTCATTTCATTCTGAAGTTGGTTGAATGACTTAGTTCTTCAGGGTTTGCCTTCAAAAGCAACTATAACCAGTTGTATTTCCAGAATTATTGATCTATAACTGAAATGGTTCAGTGGATTGTACTTGTTTCTTCTTAGATTTTGTGGTGGATGCAACCCGCAAGGGTAACAAAATTCGTTTTGCAAACCATTCAGTAAATCCCAACTGCTATGCAAAAGGTAGGTGCTCTGGAGTCCGAAAGTGGTAGCAGACTTGTTGGCCCCGGGCGGATGGGTGCTTGTGAGCAAGTGGGCTCCCTCCTTGTGGCCTGTCTCCGCCAGCGCGCTGACTGCTGTCTCTCTCTCTCCAGTTATGATGGTTAACGGCGATCACAGGATAGGGATTTTTGCTAAGAGAGCCATCCAGACTGGTGAAGAGCTGTTTTTTGATTACAGGTGGGTAACAGTCCATTTTTCTGGTGTGATCTAAAGGCTTCTTCCTGGACTCAGAGCTGGGGCCAAAGGCTGTCTTTCAGCTCTCTGCTCATCTCCCGTGTGGGAGGGCTGAGTCCCGGTCACCATCTGCCGTGGGAGTTAGCTTATATTTTTCTGGTCACGTAGTTTATTATAAAAGAATGCAGAAAGGCCCATTTTTAACCCTGCTGGTAAGAGCTGGTCTGCCCCCTGGACTTCTTGACACCATGCTTGCACGTGTGCTTTGTGCATGGCCATGCCACCTGAGTTCCTACAGGTGCATTTTCTAAAGTGAATGTGGTCACACTATGTTTAATTGCTGGAGTACTTACTACATACATCATTATTTAGTATTTTAATAGTTTAAGGCACATTTGGCCAATATCCTACCTGGTCATCCTCGGGGTCCTTTCCGTGGGAAAAGCCATGCCAGCCGTCAGGATGCTGAGGACCCACGGGCCCCCGGTGGTGGTTATGAGATTAGGTATCCAGCTGGCAGTTTACATTGTCAAATTCTGTAGGATAAATTGACAAGTCAGACGACTGTGTAATTACACAAATCCTGTGGCTGAATATACGGCCCATTCAGAAGCTTGGGTTCTGAATACTGAGTTGTGTTAAACGCAGGCCCATATTTAGCCACCTTTAATGGCAAACTGCTGCACCGTGGAAGTGCCAGGACCCCAGTCAGCATCGCCCTAGGGGAGGCCACCACTGCTACTTCACTGTAAGCAGTGCCCCTGCCCCCCGCATGAGCAGCGGCTGGGTGGCCCTGGGTTAGGGGGCAGCATAGCCAGTGCTTCCTTTCAGAGGACCCGTAGCCCCCCTTGCTGTGGTGGAGGTCCTAGGCTCTTCTCGCTTCTGTGTGCTGTCCCCATTCTTTCTTCACCTGGAGGGCACCAGCTGTGGCCACTCTTTGGCCCTGTTTACTGGGGGCCCAAGTCATCATTCCAGCCAGATCAGAGTTACTTTTCTCTTTCTCTTGCCTTCCCAGTGCTAGGCCTAAAGGTCATGATGTGGACCATGCCTTCCTGGACAGTGTGTCTCAGGGACAGAGTGGGTAGCTGGGAAGAAAGCTGTGGGAAGGGCTGTAGTAAAATTACCAGTGACACAGCTGTCTGCGTCGCCGTCTGCACACGGCGGTGTCTGAGGCGCACGCTGAATTAAGCAGCAGTGGCGGTAAGTGTCCGCGCCGGGTGGTGCTCACACCTCTCTCGTGCTGTTTCAGATACAGCCAGGCTGACGCCCTGAAGTACGTGGGCATCGAAAGAGAAATGGAAATCCCTTGACGTCTGCTACCTCCTCCCCCTCCTCCTCTCTGGAACAAGCTGCCTTAGCTTCAGGAACCTCGAGTACTGTGGGCAATGTAGAAAAGGAAGATGCAGTTTGAAATTCTGAATTTGCAAAGTACTGTAAGAATAATTTATAGTAATGAGTTTAAAAATCAACTTTTTATTGCCTTCTCACCAGCTGCAAAGTGTTTTGTACCAGTGAATTTTTGCAATAATGCAGTATGGTACATTTTTCAACTTTGAATAAAGAATACTTGAACTTCTCCGGTCGTTGAGTTGTGTGTCACACAGCTTCATGAGCTGGAGAAAAGGACCTCGTTCGTCCCTAGCGGGGGAGCAGACTCTCCAGTGAAAAACCGAAGGAGTTAGGTTTGTCACTGTGAATCTTGATTGAACTCATATTGCCTATCAGTATTCATTTGCCTGGTTATACCAAATATGCACTTAAGTAAACATGCACATATGTAATATGAATACAATATACACATAATTGATATTGTATAATTTGCCTAATTAGAATTTATAGTAATAGTGTCTCTTAATAAGTAGATGATGTCCATAAGTGAGCGGCGCTACTTGCAACCTGAGACCACCGTGGGGCACGTCCAGTCCGCTGAGTGGCCGGGAGAGTTCATCTCCAGGCCTTGTGCTCCACAAAGTGACAGTGAGACCAGGTGATGTCTAAGACCCTACCTAGCTCTCAACTCCGTTAGTGTGGACACAGTCCTTTGGAAATACCGTGGTATAAACGAGATTCCTCACCCATCTACGAAAGGTGACAGATGTCACCAAAGTATGGTTTTCTATCTTCTGAAGAAGCGGTAGGAAAGCCCTCGCCAAGTTTCAGGGAGCCGGGCACTCACTCCCGACCCTCCACGACAGTGCGGTTTCCTCTCCGAGCGGTAGTGAGGGCTTCCAGCACCCTCCTGACACACACTGACCGACACGACTGGGGGCAGCCCTCCAAATAGCGATAGTCGGTCTGTGGTGTGCAGTTGCCTTTTTGAGAGTTTGATAAAATTTTTCTTGATTTATAATATGAAACTTAATTAAAGCTACCTTCCCTTCTGGTTATGCAGACACTGACAAGACTCTCTGGTTTCGTTGCATTGATACACAAGGCGTAGCAGTGTGAGTCCTAACAAAGTTAGTTTGCCACTGTGCTTTAGCAATAGAAAGTCCTGGCCTTAGATGCTCGTCTTGTGTGTTACCCTTAGATTCTCTGCCCCGCTTGGTTTTGACTGACGCTGCTGATGTGTTGTGTCTCTAACGACCCCACTCTCCACCCAGGAAACGGGACCATTCACTTGGTTGGCTGTTGCTGACTGATTCGCGTAGGTTCACTGCCGTGCTTGCCCTTGACTGCCATGTTCCACCCTCGCCCTCAGCACAAGTGGAGCCCATCTGTTCATTGTCACGTGTGGGCTGGTTAGGACACCGCAGTGATTGCTTGCCCTGATAGTATCTACTGACACCGAGCTCATTCCAGCTGCAGCCTTTCTGGTATTCACAGCTCCCAGCCTGGCCGCAGGCATGAACTGGAAGGCGGGTCCTCGAGTCCAGGGAGGTTCTGCTCACTTAATATACCAGAGACCCAAATACAGCATAAAAACAAAATAAAAGTTCCGTTGATGGAGAGCAAGAACTTTGAGCACCATCTGGCGTATTTTTTCACGCACAACCATCTTTTTGAACCCTGATTTGAAATGTACTTCTCTAGTGCCCTAGTCACTAACTACATGAACAGATTCTCCAACAGGAAACACCTGATGTGCACCCATTCAGAATGTCCCATGTGACACCGAGCATCTTTTATCAGATCTGGTCAGCTTTAGACTTTATTTATAATCGGGGGGTGGAGGGAGCACAGAACTTGACACATAAGGTATTCAAATACCCAATTAATAAAGACAAAGTTTGGGCAAAAGCTAATTTTAAAGAAAGTATGCTTTTTCTCCTTTCCCCTGTACCCACTGAGGTAATAACTTAGTCTGTATGTGTCTCTAAGCCTGGAGTTGATTCCCTACCAGAGAAAATACAGAACTGAGTAGTATATCATACCAGGGTACAGCTGTGTTTCAAACCATTTTCAAACGGTGTAGGAATATTACATTGTTCACTGAGGATGAAGACACCCTGCCAGCAGGTTGCCGCCCAGTGGCTCAATTTCTGTGGCCCCTAAGCCTTTTCTCCTAACGGTCATAAAGAAGCACACGAAGACAACCCACAGCTGTGACAGAGTCCTGACGTCCAAGTACAGGCAGCATCACACCCACAGGCCAACTTTCCAGGTACCATGAAATATGTGGTTCTGCTTGTCAATTCAACCAGTATGTTAATTTATTTAAAAAAGACATCTACCTAGAAACTGCCTATTTTTCATTACTGTCTGGTTCATTTGCTCTCCAGCCTTCACTGTATCCAGACTCCAAGTCTGGATTTCTACCTCTGCCCAAGGTGTTCAACACTGCCCCCAACCCTGCCAAAAATCAGTCGTGTGTCAACTAACATCCTGTAATTTCAACTAGATGGGTCATCAAGAAGGGTTCCTAACGTGAACACTGAAATAACCTAAGTATTCTGTTGTAAGCTGTGTGAGCTTTAGGCTCTTACTGGAATTAGCTGGAGTAAGTGCTTGCTCACTGCTTGAGCGCTTTGTTATAAATGACTCCCTGTGATGGGCACAGCACCAGGTAGTAGAAACGGTCTGAAACAGCAAACGTGCACAGCTTTCTGTGTGCAAACCACGCCTCCATAAAGGTTTGCCACTTACCTGTTAGGACAGAGTCATCGTCTGGTCTGCCACTGTGCACGTGCATCCAGTGGATGAACTGCAAAGATGAGATTCGGGCAGATAAAATCGAGATCACCAGAGGGCCAAGCTACTGTGATTAAAAAAAGAAAAAAAGTCTCATCAGAAGGGGGGTTCAATTCAAACAGAGATAGGTCAGCCTGTTTGATTTTTCCTCTGGGTCTGGTAAAATCTAAGTTTCTCTCAAAGGAAAATTAGATACCAGTGTTCAGCAAGAAGGCAGGCCATCTTACAGTGTTCAGTCACTACAGATAAATCCCAGGGGCCTCTTGGTCCTGGATCCACTGTTCCCCCTTACCCGTTACTTAGGCCTGTATTTTAGTGTCCCCCGCTGCTTTCTCACAAAGGCACTGACAAGTGACTGGCCAGCAGTCCATGTCTACACAGGCATGATCTTTGATAACAGATTCCAAGCGGGAGAACCTGTCACCCTCCAGGCTGTTGAGTAAGGTCCCACCAGGCTTGGTCTCCTCCCTTGGCCAGAGGAAGTGGGTCTCAGCCTGCGGAACCGACAGTGAGATACACAGCCCAGAACGTGGTTTTCCTTCAACCCACCACCTCCTGTGGGCTTCACGAGTGTTGCAGTCAGTGATCCCTCCTCAGGGCACCGAAAGCTGTGAGAACTCCCGGGCCTTTGCCTCTAGGCAGCCTCAGAAGACCACTATTTCAGTTACCCAGAAAGACGCATTCCTCACAGAGGCCGTTCTCCATCTCTCAGAAGAGAAATGCAGCTCTTTGGCACGTGAGGGAGCTCGATTCTTCTGGCTCACCTTTGGAGGCTCCTGACCATCCTTGTTAGGCTAGGATATGGTTTGGGGAATAAAGGCAAAAAATCTTGAGCTGCCCTTTCTTTCCACACCCATTAAACAGGACATTCACCTAACGTGAGGGGGCAGGTCCAAGGTATGGACTCGGAGGACGCGGGGCGCGCGGCCCTCAGCCCACCGTTCAGAACAGGCTCTGACTTACCCAAGGGCACTCTCCATCCTGGAGGACTTCAAGAGGCACCAGCAAAACCTCATTAAGATACTTCCCTTACTGGACAGGATGCAAATCCAGGTTCTGAAAGTGGCTCCTTGGTGTTTCTTTGCAGCACGTGTCTCGGAGGCAGATACACTGTTGCGAGGAAAAGCAAGCTGTGAGCACAACTCCAGTTAGAGGGTTCCAGAGGCCCCAGGGCCCTTCGGGGGGGACGGAGAGAAGAGGGGGCCCTGGGTGGCACTTCTGCTTTCAGCCTGGTTTATACGCTCGGAATCTTTATAAGAACGTTTGAAAAAGATACACTAAAAAAGTGTGGGAACCATTACCTGTTACTTTTCATAACCTATTTAACCTTCAACTTTGTAACCTAACGCGTTAAGTGCCAGATTGTTCCAAGAAGCCATAAGAACTTCCGCTTACTCCCTTAGCCATGCCGCCGCCTTCTTTTCTAACTGACTCAGGAGAGGTCTAGTTTGCTATGTCCTAGCACTTGTATCGCTTAAGAAACCTGTGAGGTTTATGAGAGGGAACCTCAAGAGAATGAAGCTGCAGAGCGGAGTCTGCCTGCAGTCTCTGCCTGCACCTCGCCGTCTCTTCTGTCCTTTGGGCAGGCAATGACCGCAAAAAGGGGACTCACGTGGACAGCAGTCAGCCCTGGGACTGTGGACAAAGAGTGAAGCACAGCTGGCATGGCCCAGGGCCCCCTGCTGGGAGAGGGCATGGAGCATCAGTGCCCCTGGCCTCAGGTCTCCTCTGGGGGACATGCTGGGGTGACACTCCATCCTCTCTAGAGGAGCAACTTTCCTAACAGCCAGAACACTGTCCAACCTACCAGGAGGGGCCTGGCAAGCTGCTGGGCTCTCGTCCTGCTGGTCTGCTCCTCGCCTCCCACCGTGGTTGGGGAGGGAGGGAGGAGGTCACGCCTCCTTCCTCTGACCCAGGCAGTTTCACCTGTCAAAGCTGACGTAACCTTAAACTGTCGAGCCTCTGTTTTAAGGACTGGTCAGAAGCAGACGAAGCAGTGACTAGCCCCATCACCCCCCACACGCGGGCACTCGCCCTGCAGACTTACCAGACAAAGCAGCAGAGGCTGGCAGGGAGCGTGGTCCCGGGGCCGGCTGCCTCCTCCGCTACCCACTAGAGACAAGCTCCTCCTCCTCTCCTCAGCTTCCCCACCTGTGAAAAGGGGCTACTGTTTCCTGCATGAGGCTGTCAGAGGATTAAGCCATTCAGTCCTTACAAGCGTGAAGAGCATCGACATGGAGTCACTGAATCCCAGTGCTGCCTTCAAGCCACTGGAGGAAGTCACAGTGATGAGCATGAACATTTGAAAAAAGATGACAAGGGGCCTTAAAATTGTACGATCTTAAAAAAAATGTTCAATCTAAAGAATGCAGCCTTTTAGACTACAGGAAGACACTGGGAATATAAATTTGCACAATCATTATATCTTTTATTTACATATAGAAATTAGTAAAACTTAAAACAAAACCAAATGCGACTTGTACAGAAATCCTTTAATTTTCTTTATTTTCACACATTAAAAAATGAAACACACTATACAAATGGTTTTTCATAGCAGATTACACGTGGGTCCATTCAGACTTGCTCTCACAGTGCTGCCAACATTCTAAGTGCTGCCTAAGACGACAGCGGTTAACCAAGTAGCCAATGTATTGATTTAAATGCAGTAGCATGCAGCCCTCAGCATGGAAGGTTCCAGTCCCCTCTGTTCTTAAATTAGGTTAAATGGCGTTGGTGTCCATATTTACAGACTTGAAATGTATCAATCCTGAGCAGTTCTGATGTACATCTGAGACCGGCTGATGGAGTCTTGGTCCCAGGTTTAAAAAGGGAGGTCCAAATGGCGGCAGGCTGGCTGCTATGAACTTGAGTTGATTTCATTTTTTCCACCAGGAAGTATTTGCAGCGGGTCGCACAGTCAGACCCTTCTAGAAGGGTTAAGCCAAGTAACTGTAGGTGTCCTTTTCACCATCAACTCGCTCCAAATATTCTTTCTCGATCAGAATGTCAATGCATTTCTGAGCATTATTTTTAAAAAAGGAAGAGGTAGTGGAAGGGGAGGAAAAACACATTTATTACCAGAACAGAGACAGGCCACTCTCACCACGATCCCCCCACCCTCGGGATCTCAGTGGGGAGCAAATCCCCCCACACATCCCTCTGGTGTGTGCTTCTACTTCTCAGGCAGCCAAGACACTGCCTTCCCTAGTCGAGGCCCGTCAGCGCCCTCCTCCTTAAGGTCCTGGAGGGCGAGGCCTCTCCGGAGACGGCGCCCGGGAACCGGGCAGGCGCTGCAGCAGTCACGCGGCCCGATCTCTCTCCCCTCAGTCTCGCCTGAGGATGTCCTTCACAGGGAACGGGGCGTGGGGACTCTGAACAAACAGGCGCCTGCGCTCCACGCAGCCCCAGGGGAGTCCCGTCAGCTGCCGCCCTCTGGGGCTCTGCACTGGCTGCCGTTTACCCCGGTGGTTCGGGAAGGAAAGAGCTGCTTAGCTGCCGTCTTAAACAAGCCCCGTGGAAACGAGCGAACGTCAGTCACCAGGAGCTGTGCGTGCTCACAGAGGATGCCCCACGGCAGTCAGACGAACACGCGGCCACGGGCTAGACAGAGACGGATCTCCAAACGTGCCGCCAGCAGACACGGGAGAGCGGGTACCCTGGGGCCGTGCGTGCGGAGTGCAGGGTGGGCACACTGCCCTACGGTGTCAGATGCGTGACAGGGGCAGCTCTACAGAAGCACAGGCACTGGCTGGGAGGGAGCAAGAGGGAGGGCACTGGAGACGCTGGTGACGTTCTAACTCTTGCTCTGGGTGTGGCTGCGCAAGCGTATTTACTTTGAGAAAATCAGCAGGCTGACTACTTAGCATCTGTGCACTTCTCTGTATATATATTTCAATGAAGTGCTTAAAAACTAAGCCTATTGTCTTTCTGTTACATATGAATAAGTCATCCTGTTCAGGAAACAGTAATCAACCCACTGTTGGCTACACCTCTCCTCTTGTAAAAGAACCACCCGAGCGTGTCTGCTCGGGAACTTCTGTACCTTAATGACGGGGACCCGAGGCTTGAATCTGGACGACAGCTGAGTCAGCACTTCTCCCAGCAGCTGCTGGTGTTTCAGAACCTTCCTCATTTTCATAATCCTCACGATAGCCGCCTAAGTAACCAAGGAGGGAAAACACACGTGTCTACGAGAGTCACAACAACTCTGCTGCTTCGCGACTGAGGACAGCTAGCAGAGGCCGCCAAGTTCTCTCCAGGCCCAGGACTACGGTTCACGGCAGCGAGAGGGGACAGGGGCCACCTCCACCCGCCGGCATTTCAGCTCGAACAACAAACATTAAAGTGTTTACAAGTAATTACAATAATCTAACCCAAATATAAAACATTTAAAAAATGAAGAAAAAGTCCATCTTCAAAGCCACACCAGCTGCCCACCCTTCACTCCACACTCTCCTTCCTCCCACTGTAGTTAACGCGCCACATTTACTTGTTCTCATCTATTTCATCTGTTATTTCATCTACTCCATCTAGAACCATCCATAATCCTGGCAACCACTTGCAAGTCACAGCCAACACACAGCCCAAACGAAGCACCAGACCGGCTTCAGTCACCACCTGCCGTGTGAGGGAGCCCACGCGACACCGGCATGAACCCAAGTCACCTGGATCAGTAGTTTGCGGTCTTCCTCGATATTTTTGTGGGTGGTTTCCTGTTCCTGCTTCTGTTCAGTTTTCATTGGCACATTGATGTTAACCCTTAATTTCTTACTGTCAAGAAAAAGGAGGAGAGCCATCAGCACAGCTTTAGAGGCAGGCAGGCGGCTTCCCTGCTTCCATCCTCCGGAAGCGCTCTGCTGCCGCAGGGAGGTGCGCGGCCGCCGGCTCCGCAAAGCGCCCGACCCAACCCCGAACCCGGCGGCTCCTCGCACAGGGCGGGCACCGGCTGGGCCAGGCACAGCACACCTCCATTGCAGCAAACCCGCTTCCTCAATCGGCTCTCCCAAATTTTGTCAAGTGAAATAAGATCACAACACTTGGACACAGAGGTCCAAACTTTCTAGGCGAGCCATTTAAGATTTATTTGCCAAATGAAGAAAAAACCAAAAACTGAAATGGAGTCAAATAGACCCAGGATGGTCTGGCGGAGGCCTCCACGGCCCCGCTCCCTGTGCATCGGCCGGGAAACGCCCGGACGGAGGCGGGGGAGTCTGGAGTCTAGCACTTAGATTTTTCTTACTTTGTATAACCAATTTATAATTTTATTAAGGTCGCCCAGAGCGGAGGTGGGGGATCTGGGGTCTGGGACTTAGATTTTTCTTACTTTTTATAACCAAGATATAATTTTATTAAGGTATCTGGCTTCAATTCCACTTCATCAACATTTGCATTCTCATCTTCCAAGACCTGTAAGAAAACAAGCGTTACTACGTAACACCTCAGGAAGACCCTTTCTTCTGGCTTAACAGAAAAAGTACACAAACATACCAGTAACTTCGACTTCAATAAAATCTGAAGGACTTGCGCCAAAATGTCCTGCAATTAAAGAGAAAAAGATAAGTTAAAGAGAAAATGCATTTTTCTTTGCAATAAAAACCACGGCAATCCCACGTCAAACAAAAGTCACGCAAGTTGAAGAATACATCCAGAGGAAAAGAGAGGTGGGGCCTCTTCGTGGTTCTCAAATTCACTACTTCCTCCAGTACTTCTAAAAGCGAACTCAACCCTTTTCTGGCCTTCATCACCTGACAATAAAGACTGACAATTGTGTTACAAATGTTAGAAACTGTGCAGGACCGACTGCTTTAAGTGAACCCACAGGAACCTATCCACCTCCTAGATGCCTGACAGCTCGTCCCGGATGCTGACCGCTGCTTCGTTCAGCAGGACTGGAAAAAACGCTCTGTTCATGAACACGAGGGGGCCTCGTGGCAGGCGACCCTGTTCTCGACTTGCCTCTGGTGAACTCCAAGCAAACGGTGCGGCTGCTGGGCATTTCCTCACTGTAACCAGTCGGTGGCTGATCATCTGCCAGCTCTCCCTTAGTTTCACAGATTCACAATCCCAGGAAATCAGACAGCACCATCAGCCTAACTTGCACAGTTACCTGGACTCCCACATACCTAGGACCCCCGCCACAGGTGGACAGAAAGGGCCTGCCCTCGTCTGAATGGATATCCATTCTGGCCAGAGGGCGCAAGGTGAAAGCTACAGAAGTGAGAGGCCTCTAGTGGGGTGACTGGCCCAGAAGCCCAAGCTGGATCCGAACACCACCGGCTACGTCCGGAACGGGGACGACAGAGGCTTTGCCGAGCCAAATCTGACTAAGCAAAGACGGCTGCGGTTGCAGGGAGCAGACAGCAGCTGCATCCCACAGGGAGCCCTGCCGCTGACCACCAAGGCGGGGCTCCGCCAGAAGCCAAGCAGAGGAGACCCTGGGCCGTCAGCTCTGCACAGCAGGGGCACATGCAGACCCTCCACACAGCGAGCCTCCACTGCCATTTGCGCCTGCTTCTATGCAGAGACGGAGGGAGAAGAAAGACTCTCACGTACAAAGGAGCAAAGTAATCTCATTAGAACTTGAAGATGTATTCTGGACTACCTTGAAGTATGATCAAAAGATCAATGACTTCTAATTCACATTCCATGAGGCTAGTATTACCTTGACACCAAAACCAGACAAAACATTATAGAAAACAACAGATCAATATCCCTCATGAATATAGATGGCAAAAATCCTCAAGAAAATTCCAGCAAAATCAAACCCAGCAGCACATAAAAAGTATTATAGACCATGACCAAGTGGATTTATCCCAATAACGCAAGGGTGGCTCAACATAAGAAAACCAAGCAACGTAACACACAATAGACAAAAAGCACAGTCATCCCAATAGAGCGGGAAAAGCATTTTAACACAATCCAGCACTCTTTCATGATAAAAACACTAAGAAAACCAGGAATAGAAGGAAACTTCTTCAATCCAATAGAAGGCACCTAAGAAAAACCCACAGCTAACATACTTAATAGTGAGAAACTGAAAGCTTTCTCTCAAGATCAGGAACAAGACAAGGATGCCAGCTCAATTCAACACTACTGGAAATGCTATCCAGAGCAATCAGACAAGAAAAAGAAATAAAAGGCATCTAAATGGGAAAAAGAAGAAGTAAAACTATCTATATTTGCAGATGACATGATTGTACATAAAAAAACTCTAAAGAATTCACAAAAAAAGTATCAGAACTAATAAATGAGTTCAGCAAGATTGCCAGACATAAGACCAATATGCCATAATCCAGTGTATATCTATACATTAGCTACAAACGATTCCATTAACAATAGCATCAAATATAATAAAATACTTACTAATAAATTTAACCAAAGAAGTGTAAGACTTTTATACTGACAACTATGAAACACACCTGGAAGAAATTAAAGATAATCCAAATATATGGAAAGACATCTATATTCATGGATTAGAAGACTTAATATTGTTAAGACGGCAATACTCCCCAAAGCAAGCTGCAGATTAAATGCAATCTCTATCACAATTCCCATCGCCTTTTTTTAAGAAATAGATAAGCTAATTCTGAAAATTATATGGAAATGCAAGGGACCCAGAATAGCCAACACAATCTTAACAAAGAATAACAGAGTTGAAGGTGTCAATTTCAAAACTTACTACAGAACAATAGTAACCAAGACAATGTGGTACTGGCTAAGGACAGACATAGGGATCAGTGGAAAAGAAGTGAGAGCCAGAAATAACCCCATACATCTATGGTCAACTGATTTTTGACAAGGTTGCCAGGACCAATTAATTGGGAAAGAATAGTCTTTGACCTTGGATCAGGCAATGGTTCCTTAGATATGACATGAAAAGCAGAAGCAACAAAGAAAAAATAAAGTGGACTTCATCAAAATTAACTGTGTGTGTGATAAAGAAAATGAAAGGACAACCCACAGAATGGGAGAAAATGTTTGTAAGTCATGTATTGGATAAGGGTCTACTACAGAGAATATATAAAGAATTCTTACAACTCAGCAAAAAAAGGACAAATAACCCAATTAAAAATGGACAAAGAATTTGAATAGCCATTTCTCCAAAGAAGATATACAAATGGCCAATAAATATATAAGATACTCAACATCATTACTCATTAGGGTACCACGATGAGATGCCACTTCATACCCATACGGATGGCTATAATTAAAAAAATAGATAATAACAAACGTTGGCGAGGCCGTGGAGAAACAGAAAGCCTCATGCGCTGCTGGTGAGAACATGATCTGGTGCAGCTATTGTGGGACAGTCTGGCAGTTCCTCACAAAGCTAAAGACAGAGTTCCCATGTCCACACCTGGGTATACACCAAGGGAACCAAATATACGTTCATACAAAAACTTGTACGTAAACGTTCACAGCAGTATTATTCACAATAACCAAAGGGCAGAAACAACCCAAATGTCCATCAGTTGAATAGATAAAAATAATGTGGTCCATCATTAACTGAAATATATTTCAGCCCTAAAAGAGAACGCAAAACAGATACTTGCTACAACATGGACAAACCTTGAGAACATCACGCCAAGTCAAAGGAGGCAGACACAAAAAGCCACATATTGTTTCATTTATAGGAAATGCGCCAAGGAGGCAAATCCATGGAGGGACGGGGAGAAGGGGGTAAAGTGTAGTTACTGCTAATGGGCATTAGGTTTCTTTTTGGGGTGACAGAAATGTTCTAGAATTGGACAGTGCTGGTGGTTGTACAACCTTGAGAAATACCAATGAACTGTATAATTTAAAATGGTGAATTTTGGGGCCGGCCCTGTGGCACAGCAGCTAAGTGGGCACATTCCACTTCGGCGGCCCGGGGTTTGCTGGTTCAGATCCTGGGTACGGACATGGCACAGCTTGGCAAGCCATGCTGTGGTAGGCGTCCCACATATAAAGTAGAGGAAGATGGGTACAGATGTTAGCTCAGGGCCAGTCTTCTTCAGCAAAAAGAGCAGGATTGGCAGCAGTTAGCTCAGGGCTAATCTTCCTCAAAAAAAATAAATAAATAAAAAAATGGTGAATTTTATGTTATGTGAAATATATCTCAATAAAAAATATGACTGAAATGAAGAATGACATTAAAATTAAGTGAAAATTTAAGCTTAGTAAGAAAAGCTTAGCTGGAAAGAGGGTTAAGAACGAGCTAAATGATGGGGCTGGCCCCGTGGCCGAGCGGTTAAGTTCGTGCGCTCTGCTGCAGGCGGCCCAGTGTTTCGTTGGTTTGAATCCTGGGCGCAGACATGGCACTGCTCATCAAAACCACGCTGAGGCAGCGTCCCACATGCCACATCTAGAAGGACCCACAATGAAGAATACACAACTATGTACTGGGGGCTTTGGGGAGAAAAAGGAAAAAAAAAACCTTAAAAAAGAAAAAAAAAAGAACGAGCTAAATGAGAGAAAAGTATGCCACGTGTATATGCACACGTGAATAGGTGTATTGTTACACTGAGTTTAAAAATTAAGCTTTTTTTTTAACAGGTATTAAAATCCTGGAAGAAGAGCATATTCATACTCATAAGGCAAATATCTATTTCAAATCAAAGACCGCCCCCCCCATACTCTTCCCACATCTTCCCTGCAATGTCCCCAAGAAGAGGGAACTGTGACGCGACGAGACAAAGAGGCAGGGGAACGTAAGCATACCATTTTGATCTGGGTGCTGTCGGTGAGCTGCTGCACGGCGTAGGCGTCTTCCGTGTTGTACTGAAGCAGGATTGCCATCTGGAAAGTAGAGGCCTTTGAGGTCCCCCATATAAAAGGAAGAGAAGTGAAATTTAAATGCATGGAAAACAACTCCAAAAATACACAGCCTGAGTTTGAAGAACTTATTTACGAAATGAATTCTTTGAACAGAGGCAAAAAATAAAGCAGATCTACTTAAAAGGGAATACAAAGTGTGGAAGTTCCACCACAATGCAACATTTTCCTGAGAGACGTCATTTCCTACCTTTCAAACATTAAAATGACTTTGAATCATTTTATGATTCAAAGAAAAATGCATTTCTTCTAAAATGTTTTGTCTATGTAAACACACATTATTATATGCACACTCATTTTTATATAGACAAACAAACACATACCCATCTGGTATATACAGAAACATTAAGCATCAATCTTCAAATTTGTTCTTGCCCACCACTAAAGAAAATAGTCTCTTGGTACATTATTGACATAAACGACCTGCATACTGAATTCCATTATACTGATTTTTTTTTTAAAGATTTTATTTTTCCTTCTTCTCCCCAAAGCCCCCTAGGTACATAGTTGTATATTTTCAGTTGTGAGTCCTTCTAGTTGTGGCATGTGGGACGCCACCTCGGCACGGCTTGATGAGCAGTGCTAGGTCTGCGCCCAGGATCCGAACCGGTGAAACCCTGGGCCGCTGAAGCAGAGCGCATGAACTTAACCACTTGGCCACGGGGCCGGCCCCTGACATTTTTTATCCTAAGTACTGTACTACGTCGAGTATGAAATGCCTGAAAGCAGACCGCAGCGGCCCTAAGGCAGCCTTCAGGGAGCTGCACACCAGGCAGCATACTGGTTCTAACCCTTAAGTGTGTGGAGGGAACGGACGCCCACTGAGGTCTCACTCCTCTTGTGGGGGAGCCTGGCACCTTTCACACATTTCCCATGGGAATCCCTTCTCCCTTCTTTCCCATAATCCACAGCAGCAAGTAGAGAACCATGAACAGAAACCTTGGTCAATGAGAGCAACAAGCGACGACACTGTAGGCCTGCGTTAGCGCTTCCGAGAGCCACTGGTGCTTCCGGAGACTTCAGGATGCCAATCAGAAAAATGACCAGGGCAGGGAGGACGTCTCCAACCTCCAGACGAGCAAGGACCAACACCAAACCACTCAAAGAAATGCCCCATAGCCCGCGGTGCCTCCCCAGGGGCACACTGCCATGCCTCTCACCGCATCCTTAACACGCTGCCTTTGACTGTATATAAATCATCTCAATAAAGCTGATATAAAAACTGCCCAAAGAATCAGAAAAAATACCTTATTTGTTTGTACCTTATTTTTATTTAAATAAAAATACAAGGGCAGGGAAAGAGCAGGTGACAGCCATATGACATTGTGCCTGCCCTGGGCCACCTTAACACAGCAAACATAGCCCTTGCTAGGCGCCCACCTGGTCATAAAGGGGTGCTGAAAGTTTAGGGACTCAAGCACAAACTCACAAATTCTTCCATGTGTATTTGGGGATAAAGAAAACAAAATTTCAATTGTATAGTAATCTACATCCAAGTTGATAAAGACCTCTGGACCTGGTGTAACAGAATACTACACATTTTAACTATTGTATCTGGGTAGAATTATTGAAAGTTTAAATTAATGAGTAGATTTGAGTCTGAAAAACCCAGTATGAAGTTTCTTAACACTTAAAAACAGACAATTATTTTTATAAGCTCACCAGTGAAAGCTTCTCAGAAATTAAAACGAAGTAACTACTTATGAAACCCACTGTGCACAAAAGTTCAAGTAGAAAGAACCTGGATTCCTCAAGGGAAAAGATCTTAGCTGAAATTCTGGCTCTACCACATATAAGCTAGAATCCAGAGAAAGTAACTTAAATTAACCTGAGCCTCAGTTTCTCATCTATAAAATGGAAACATGAGTTACACAGTTGTTATTATTTAGTACTCAGTATTGTTGTAAGCATTGAGGGTTTTATTAATGTGAAACTCTGTCAAAGGAAAAGAACTATTATCATAATTAAATAAGAAACTCCAGCTTTTCAAGCTTCTACCCGGACACTTAACGTGCATCAGGCAGGAGCTGTGCCACACACGTACTAAATACACCATTTCACTTTATTTTCACACCACTTCTGGTGCAGAAGCAGGAACATCCCCCCTTTACGGAAAAGAAAGCTGAGGCTCAGTGTCATTAAGTAACTTGTCCCTTTGCCAGAAGGAACTGGAATTCAGCTCATCTGACTCTAGATTTGTTGCATGAATCACTGGATTCTGATTTCTACAATTTGTCTTAACTTCATTTAGATTTAAAAAAAATTCCAAAATAAAAAGGTGATCTTACCTGCAAAGTATATCTGTTTTTGAAGCAGTTTGTTACCAGTTCTCCTTTAGACAGTTGATATAACCATGTCAATTTTCTGCCACTGTGACGGCTAGCATAAAAAGCTGTGAACCGCTGGTAACTACGTTCCAGCTGGATAAAAGGAGAGCTTTATGTGAAATATATATCTCACTATATTCTACAGCCAGCATTTCTAAATAAAATACACTGCTCCAAAATTACAGTACAAAATGCTTAATAAAAGTAAAATGCTTCTACTTTTAGGTGTTTGACTCTCTTGCAAAGCATGTTAATTTAAGCACTCGAAGGTACAATCAAAAAGGGTAAGCAGGTCTCCTTACAATGCTCATCACAGAACCAATGAGGCTCTGCCTTCTAACGTAAATAAACATGTGAGTGGACATGAGTTGCGACATACAGAGCCAGCCTTCAGATGTCCTATCCTGTCCCTGTGCCATGTCACACGGCGGACCAGCGGGAAGGCCCTCTGCAGACACCGTCCGGATTGGTGGGGAAGGCTGCTGTGCCCTCCACACTCACGGAGCAGAAGACAAACCATCCTTACCTCCGATGGCAAGGCGAACGTGCAGGACTGCTGGAAGGGCCACGACCCGGAGCTCAGGACTTGAATACTAAAATCCACTGGGGGAGCAGAGGAATGAGAATCCAGGAATACATTTAATCAGTCTTATAAACTGAAAAATGCCACCAGTGCAGATAAATGTGGATTGCTTTTTATTAAAAGAAAACATATTAAATGAAAAATCCTGCTTCAATATAAAACTAAGGCTTGAGCATGTTTAACTTCAATTAAATTATTTTGTGCAATTAAAATTACTAAGGGGTAGAAGAGCCAAAAATTCTTTTCTTCCAAAGAGTGAGTTTTTCTTTCATTCCACTTCTAAGTCAGAATTATGACATCATATGCCTGTCTTGCTTCCTTTGCTTTAGTTTTCTGCCCTGAGTACCTTCAGTCCACACAAGGCACCCTGAGCTCACCAGGCAGAGACAGCATTAGAGCCCCAAACTCAAGAAGATGAATATCCCCAAAGTAAACGACTTCATCATGCTCTGTGTGGCACCCATCACTGTGAGCAGACACACACGCGATATACACACATGGCATACATCTAATCTACACATTCTAACAACTTCGTCATCAGAGAGCGGACAGTAAGTCCACAGGCACAACTGTCAAGTTTAACAACGGAACAGTTCTTTCAGTGTGCGAAAGATAAAAGTGCCATCTTTCATTTAAAAAGACTGCATCACCATATGATGGCATCAGCAGAATGTGCCATCCTACTGCTACAGCAGGACCTCGTAACAGGAGCCCAGCTGCGGCCTGGGAGGAGGCCTGGCACCCAGCCTCTCTCCCAACCCCAACACCAATCTGAAGCCACGAGGTCTTCAGTTTGACTCTGTTATCTATACGGCCAAGTTAGTTTCTTATCATTAAAAAAAACTGCTACAGTGGCTCCAAACTAAGATTAAAAACATTAATTAGAAATTACACTGTGCGTGGAGCCCCAAGCTGGCAGATGCCCAGGGTGGGGTGGCCACCTCAGCAAGTGGAAGAGGTCAGGACTCAGGACCTGGAAGCACGCCACCCGCTCAGCTCCGAGTTCCCTGGGGAAGGCTGACGTGCTTCCGTGGCTGTCACCTCCTACTGTCACATGGGGGTCATGACGAGTGCCGGGCATTTGGGAGGAACTTCTGTTTGTCTGCCCTTGAATTCCTGATAATGCATTTACTACCCTTAATATTCTGTCATTTCTCGCACTTGCTGTAAAGAGTGCTGACTTATCTGAGAACGTTCCTGTAAAAGCAGCTGTAAACGTGGATACTCACAGTCCAGCGGTTCTGAATTTGTCAGGTGCTTTTTGAACTGCTCATTCAGATCTTTGCTTACACCAATGTCTTGAAACATCCGCTGAAGTTTAGACGTGTACTCAAAACCACAAGCTTGCTGAAATAAACCCAGATAACTATCATATTAATTTCTATAGAAATATAAATGTATACAAGAAAATCTATAGAAATCACAAAACGTGACACATGCTTAATTAATTGTATGAAACTACTATTAAAGCTAGTAACATTAAATTGTATCTCATGGTACATATGCAATGATTAAAATTATCAAAATTATTAAAATTATCAAAAATGACACAGCTATAAACTAAGCAGTTAAGTCTTTACACACACAGTAACTATCATTCAAACATCTAAGAACAGGGATTTCTGACACCATGGTAGAATTTTATGTCTCTTATCCACTACTTACAGACTGAATTGTGTTCCCTAAACTCTCATGTTGAAGCTCTGCTCTCCAATGTGATGTGATTTGGGGGTGTGGCCTCAGGGAGATGCGGTCATGAGGGTCGGGCCCTTGTGACGGCATTAGTGCTCCGGTAGGAGAGACCAGAGAGTTCGCTCTCTTTCTCCAACATGGGAGGCAGCAAAAAGGTGGCCATTGGTAAGCAGAGAAGAGAGCCACCACCAGAAACTGAATTGGCTAGCACCTTGATCTTGGACTGCCCAGCCTCCAGAAGCGTGAGATCAAGTTCTGCTGTTTAAGGCCCCCAGTCTGCGGTGGTTTGTTAGCGCAGCCTGAGCAGAATAAGACACCCACATAACTATAACTTTAGGGCAAAGTGAAATATGCTCTAAGACATATAATAGCACTCGAAAGGCCAGCAAGCGCCGAAACAAATGCAGGCAAAGTGCAGAGGTGGCTGAATAACGAAAGAACTACTCAATAGCAAAGTACCACTGATGCTTCCCGCCCTCCTGCAGATACAGGGCTAGTGACAGTGAACCAAGCCCACACCAAAACAGCACGCTGACCAGCTCTAGGCCCACACGATGTGAGCACAGGCAGAGCCACTCTGAGCAGTGCTGATGCGTGAAGACAGAACCGAGGCCAAATGTGTGGGAACCAGGAGAGGATGCTTGACGGTGAGCACAGCAAGCCAGGCCCAAGGGAAGAGAGGCCCCACAGAGTGGTGGGGAGGGGTCGGGAAAGCAACTGCGGCCCAATGAGGGGAGACCTGGACTTATAATAGCTTCGGCGGGTTTTCAGCGGCGGAGCAGCAGAGCTCACACCGTACAAACTCCTTGTTATCTACTGACAAACGGCTTTGCCCAAGTGATAACCTGGAGAGGCTAAGAACCCTAACCATGACTTAAAAATTGGAATTTTCCAGGAAAAGATTAAATTTACCTTTAATTTAGAGATCATGCTTGCTTCAGCATCGTCACTGGCACTGTTCTGATGGACGAGTCTTTTGGCCAGCATCTTGGCGTAGAACTTCTGAAACACGTCTTTGTCCTCTATGTACTTGAAGACAACCATCTAGCAAAGGCACCAAGAGCACGCTTAACACACTTATAAGCCAACTGTCACCAAACACAAACCAGAAACCAACATACATGCTGTGTGTCACCGGCCCCGTATGCCAATGTTTGTAACGGCAAAAAACGTCGCCGCACAGTCTCTGAGGTAAACATTTTCATCAGCCCCTTAGAGGACATCAAGTTGGTCTAGACTCAGTACTAGTGAGGAACGTACAAATGCTAAAATCAGTGACTCAATTTAGGGAGTAAAATCACAGATTCAAAATAAAATAAATGATCCTACCACTTTTCACTTTTCAGACGCCTTACATAAATAACCTTAAAACAACTTGCCAGATGAAAGGCTACTGAAAACTGATGATTATTAAGCGTCTTACCACTTGATTGAGTGTATCTTCCAGTTCTGCCTCTTCTGGGTTCTTGGAACTGAAATTTTAAAAAAAGAAATAGTTTTAAAACAAATCAGTAAACATTTAACCAACAAGCACCATTTAGCTCAACTATCGCACCAGAATGTAGTTTGGAATGTTCAAATGATCCGTTCTCTTCCAATTAGTATGTGGGAAGGGGGGCAGGTGACTGCTTACCTACAACAGTCTGGCGATCTCAGACCATAACTGCCACGGAGGAATAGATTATGAAATAATCACTTAGACTATGCAAGATGAAACGCAACACAAGATACTTATAAAAACGTCCCCAAAACATTCTGAATGCACTTTTCCTTTAAGATAATCCATTTAAATATAAGTAAATGAGCTTCACTTTTCTAATTGCTTCCCACAATATGCTTTACTTTAACTTTGAAAAAATAAAAAGGCAAACAGTTTCCTTTTAATGGCCGAATAATGAGGATAATAAATAAGTTGAAACTACGACCAAGTGCTGCCTTCCAGTGCAGCTATGTCTACAAAACGGATGTCTGTCCCTTAACAACTGACTCATTCACTCTACTGTGTGAACAAATATTAACTGAAAGGCGATTTCAGGGTAAATGAATATTTTAAGGTTTACTACCACAGTTCCTCATAAGTAAGACCCCTATAAATTCAGGTAAAATGATGCAGCCTCCAAACAAGCTCTGAAGAGGTACTTCTACTTAAGAATAGACGGCTCAGAAAATCCAATCCTATTCTGCTCACCAACAGGCCAGGGCCGATCCTCTGCCCTGACGCAGTCTAGCCGGGTGCCTGCTCGACTGAGGCCCTGACACGTGCTCACCGCACACCGCGTTAGGACTGCCTCCCTTCCGTCTGCCTCAGCAGCTTAACCTGAGGAGGATATACCAGCAGACTTGACGGGGGCCATTTAAAAAAGCCAGTGGATAAAACAGACACTGTGCTCGGCCAAAAAAACTGAAGCCCTACTAGAATACCTCTGTATTTAAAATACTGAAAATTTTCATAACACAAAGCGTGAAAAAATGAAAAGAGGTCAGAAGAGGTATTTCAATTTAAAGTCCATTTTCATTCCTGAAATGAATACATTAGAGGACCTGATCAGAACTGCTAAATTACACATCAGACCAGCATTGCAATAAACAGAAAAAACCCAAATACTCAACTCACTGGCCTTGGGCAAATGGCTTTCTAGCAAAGTCAAAAGAGACAGCTATTGACCTTATCAAATGTTTTCCCATGCCCATCAAGAAGACCACATCGTTGTTCACACAGTTCTCTGTTAATATAGCAGATCACAAGCCATCCTTATATTCCTAGAGAGGGAAACTCTGTTCTGGAGAATTATTCTCTATTCACTAATAAATTCAGTTTGGTAATATTCTACTTAAGATGTCCACAACTCTATTCCAGGTGACATTTGTCTGTAGTCTTTTTCTTGGTATGTGTAGGTCTTCTCAGTCTTTTTCATAATGAGGTTATGTGAGCCTTCGAGAACTGTGTAAAATATAATTTACTAGTATCAAACCAGTGCAACCTTGGGGGTGTGGAAACCACTGTAACAACGTTTGCTGATTGACGTCTGGAGCAGCATAGTAAGCCCTGAGCATCTCTGAACTGAGAGAAGCTGGTCAAGCGAGAGAAGCCGAGGAAAACCACAACAAACACACAAACTAAAAACTCCAACTTCAAAAACACGATCTAGAGGAGAGAACCAGATCAGACAATGCTGCCTTTAGCTCTTAAGACACATATGTGTTGACTAGGAAAAATCTCAGTTGAGAAATGTTTAAACATGTAAGGAATATGAGACGGCAATAAAACAAACTCATCAATAGAGATCAATGTTAAAAGCACACGGAATAAGGAAATGCTGTCGTGTGCGGAGTCTTCCGCTTTCAGAAACAGCCAGTGGGAGCTACTGCAGCACATTTTCAACTGGAAAGTTAAGCTAGCCCAGTGGACAACAACTAGAGTGCAGAAGAGAAAAGGTTACTCTCTGCTGTAATCTGTGCCCCCATAACACCCAGTGTGACCCCCGCAAGGAGCTCTGTCAGCTAACTAAGAGTCACGCTGCCTGCGATTCCCAAAGACATTCTTAACGTGAGAAAAAGACGGTAGATTTAAAGTATTTTCTCAAAAGGCACAAAAATTACAATTTCATGTATGTAACACGCAATGTAAATTTTAATTTCTTATGTAAGAGCTGAGGTTTTAAAAAGGTTTCTTAAGGAGAAACAGGAAGTCACTAATACCTCTTCTTGAGCAGGGAGTCACAGTATCGGGCCAGCAACTCGGGCGATTTACTGGACGACTGAGCCATTTTGGTAACTGCATTGTTGTTTATGAAGCGACCACAAGCCTGGGGACCACACAGAACACAGTCAGAAGACAAGGTGCTATCTGTCGACCCCACAGGAAAGCCACAGTGCCAACACACCCACCTTGTCAAGCGCAGCCACGAAGCCAGCATCGTTGTTGAACGCTGACATCACCAGGGCATTGTACTTTTTATGAACATCCAACACTGTCTGTACATACATTTTGGGGTCCTTAAATAGGGGAAAAACAGAAACAGAAGCTGGTTACTGGGGATTAAGTTATATAATAATGTGTTACTATAACATATTCCAAAAGATGGAGATACTTCTTCAAAGAAGTTAACGAAGGAGATCAAGAAAGTTTTGGTTTCACCATCAAAACACAGGACATTTTGCTTATAAATACAATAAAATACATTCTCTGTACTCAAAATTAAATACTGATTTTGAGGTTGTATGAAAAAGAATGATTTTTCAAATTATTTGAAAATTCAAAGGGATCATAGAAAACGTAATTTTCAAAGTGACAGCTTTGTTAACCAATTTTTGTTATGGTTAAAGATTCAAATTCTGGACTTTGTTTTGCCTGGGAAAACCAGTCAGCCAGTAAGATGAGTAATCAGCCAGTTACCTAGAACTTAACTGGGCAGGTAATGCCAGAAAAATGGAGGGTTTGGGTCCAAGGGCGCACAGGCAAGGGGCAGGGGTGGTCAGACGGGGCTGTGAGGGTCTCACCAGCCCATCTTAGCAAATCAGAAGACTTGTGTGGGAAATAAAGGGAGTTAAGACAGAAACAGCCAGGGCCTGGGACACAACAGAGCACTGGGGCAGCCAAGAGGGAGCCTCAGACAAAGGAACAACGTAACCGAATGCGATGTAAACATCAGCCAGAGGAGAGGCTTCCGGAGCGATGCAGGAGGAAGACAGCAAAGATGGGGGACAAAGGAGACGGACCTGAGTAACAATCAAAGGAGAGTCCTGATGCCGAGGACTCACTGCACGCCAGACGGCACTAAGCCCCACACCAGACTGTCACAATCACCGTGAGGTCAGTGCCATTTGGATTCCCATTTTACAGATGAAGAAACTAAGTCAGAGGGAAGCACCTGGCCAAGGGCCAAAGTAAAGGTGGCAGAGTCAGGCTTGAACCCAGGCAGCCTGACTCCTGAGTTCAGCATCTCTTCCACGGCTTTGAAAAGGGAAAAGCCTTGGGTGACAGGTCAGGAAGACACACGCAAGGCAGGCTGACCCGCTGAGCCCGACCCAGCGCACTGGCTCTGTGACAGACGCAGCCCCAGTGGGAGGGTGCCACTTCACAAACGGGAGGCCTGGGTGCAGGGAGCTGAAATGGTTTGCTAGTGTTTCCAAATTCCTGACAGATATTAATCCCCAGGATTCAGGAATGAGAAACCAGAATTCCCCCAATTCTAATTATTCTGCATTTTGATAACAGTTTACTTGTTTTTAAATAATAATGAGTAGCCATTAAGAATGAATCATTTTTCTACGATAGTTACATGAAGAGTTTCAGAGGTTTTCTGTAAAAAAAAATATACATATATATAATAAAAATGCAAGGTTTATCATTAAGAACAAATATATTGTGACAAGATGCTAATTTTAATAACATCCAAAGTGGCCTCTACCTGATACAGACATTTGATAACAGAAAACATTAAAAGGAAACCTAACTAAATAAATGCCAAATATTGAAATACTGAAAGCTAATACCACATATATTTAATATTTAAAAATTATCTATATTAAAATGTTAAAACACACACAGCATTAACTGCCCCAACAGATAATTTTGCTGTTTCACAACTATTCCAGATGTAGAAAAATGCCTTCCATTTTGCACTGATTTGGGCTCAATCTTAAGAGTGTATCTAGAAGCATCTTCCAGTTGGCATATATCTTACTTCATATAAACTCCTTTCTTTTTTTAACAACGAAACCATTGTCTACTTGGTTTAGTTTTGGTTTTGCCATTGAAATCAATATTGCTTTTGCCAACTGAGATTTCAGATCACTTTCTGATGTCATGTCAAATTATTTCACAACATATTTTTCTCTTTGCATTTCTTCTGCTGAAGTATTTACAAAGAACTTTAGCCTACAGAGAGAATCCAAACACTGGAAAATGCCGGTAAACATTATCGGGTAGTGTTCGAATAAAGTAACATCCAAGGTTAACAGCATTACAAAGAATAGCATGTCACAACTGCTAATTTAAGGATTTACTTTGCTTCCAAAACGTGCTACTTCTTGGAACAACACTCACAGGATTTATGTAAAGTATATTATGTATATAAACATATTAGTACTTGTTTTATTTGCAGGAATGACTCACTCTGAGCAGCAGAGAGGCCCACACACACATTATAACTTGGCATCACCTACAAAGGGGACTGATTAGATTGCACTTTTTCTACTGGATGCTCTGATCCTGGTTCCAGAGACGACGACTAACCTTGGACTCTCAGCGTCAGCACCCCTGCCCTTGCTTCGGACTGCATCAATGGATTCCTTTTAACCAAGAATGTCTCTATGGTGACTATGACGCTTGCAGGAGAATTATAATGCTTTTCCCTGTTTTCTTGATTTCTTGACCAATTTGTCTCAGATTTGGGATTTGGAAACATATAAATGTCCCAGGAGATGCCAGGAAGGAATTGCATATGGAAAGCCAAATGTTCTCTAAGGGCAACAGAAGTCTTCACACTCCAAATCCAAGATTCTTTCTACAGGAGAAGACCCAGCCAGGAGTCCGGCGGGTGAGAAGTGAGGGTCTGAATGATACCCACTAAGAGAAGAATGTGCTAAAGCACTGAGTCTCCGAAATCTGAATTTAGCATCCAGAGAGAAACCACTTAGGAACCTGGCAAGTGCAGATGGAGACAGGAATACACTGGAATAAAACTGAGGAGAGAAGTGTAAGGAAGGAGTAGTCAGCAGTGCCAAATAGAGAACAGACGTTCAAAAGGTGAGTGACTTAGCAATCAGAAGGTAAATGATGATCTTTAGGAGGTATTTCAGAGGGCACCAGACTGCAGGTTATAAAAGCAACAGACGTAAGGAGACAGAAAAGATCAGTTGGAGTAAATGCATGTTTTTTAAGAAAATGAAGATCTGTGAATCTTTGATGTTTAAAAAAATGAACAGAGTGGTAAGTGGTTTGATTCATGACCATCCGTTTTTACTCAATAGTACAGGAGAGCTCTTTGCATGTAAGAAACAGGAAACCTCTCAGGGCTGGTCCCCTAAGAGATCTCATCTAACTCCTACATGACTTCAGTCGTCGTTCTTGTGCCAAGGCCTGTCACATTTGTCTCTAGACTAGACCAGACCAGACTTCTCCCTGAGCTCACATGACCTGCCCCTGGATGTCCCATGAGATCCCCAAACTCTGCGTCAGAGCTGACCTCTTCTCCTCCAGGACCCTGCTTCTCTTCTGGATTACTCTCTTTCTCCTTTTCTTTGCATGTTTTATTGCAGAAAAAAAGTCAAATATATTCAAAATCACAAAGAATAGTAAAATCCACCCCACGTACTCATCATCTAGCTTCAACAATGATCAAATACAAAACCTGTCCATTACAGAGTCTAACACTCTCTCTAATTTCTTCTCTCCGTCCTCACCATAACCAAGCCCATGTCATTTTCCATCTGAATCACTCTAACAAACAATGGGAATACTCACAACTCTTCCTTTTAATCTATTTTCCACAAGGTAGCGATTTTTTAAAAAATGGAAACCTGATCTTGTCAGTTTCATGCTCATTATAACCTTTCTGGCTTCCTCCTGCCCTCAGGACTAAGGCAACACCATTACTATGGCTTCCAAGGTCTCCCACAGTCTGGCCGGCCCAGTCCTGCCCTTTCAGTTTGACTTTGTGCCACTTCCCCTCTTCTCAAGTCACATCAGACTTCCTGCTTCTTAGAATGAGTCGTGTTCACACCCCCTGAGGGTCTTGGCTCTGTCTAGGATCCTCCTGTGCCCAGCTAGCTCCACTCTTTATCAGTCTCCAATACCTTCCCAGGGAAGCTCCCTGAACTTCAGGACAGTTAGGCTGCCCTGCCTACAAAGCCCCTAGACGCCTGGAATGCTAGTCACACTGCGAGCCAGCCTTTCTTCTGGACGTAGGCTCCAAGCAGCCTGCTGGGCCCTGTCTGTCTACCTTGCTTACAACCACTGCACTTCCGCATGCCTAGGGTAGCGGCATTCACCAAATACTTCTTAAACGGCTAAACCAGAAAGGTAATGATAATCACAACTGAATTATTACCTTTTATTCCATACACTTCCACTAAAAGGAAAATTCTAATGACCAATTCCACAAAGAGAAAATACCCTTTAGGAGCCTCACGTAACTTCTACTTTGTCATCCTATCTTAAAACAGTAAAGCACATGTGGCAGATGAAGAGGTCTGAGGGCATTAACTCCCGGAGAGCTAGTATATACGAGACATGATTTCTCAGGATCATTTGTGACCAGAAGTGGTATCATAACATTGTCAAAAGAGGTCTATTGGAGTGCGACAGGCTCAAGGGAGCACCTTTACCATTTCATGAACACAAGCTGGTGCTCTCCAAGCCAGCGACATCTGACCAGTCCTCGGAACCTCCTCTCACCTAGAGCCACCTCTGAGGCACATTCAGCACCCACATCTCTTGTCCAGCCGGGACCACAGAAAGCAGATCCGTTACAGGAGCTCTAGCAGTTCTAGGAGCTGGGGCCTAGTCACCATCACACGGCACACAGGGCCTTGCTCGATGCCGTTGATGTCGTCACCTTGAGATCGTTTTTCTTTGAGAAGGAAAGGGAAAGATAGGAAGTCTCACTAATTAACAAACACACACCATGCAATTATTTGGGGGCAGTATAATTCTTCTTCCCCACAAACATCAGCACTCGGTCTTTGGAGTCACTACTATAACCACACAAAACACAGAGAAGCAAAAAGTTCCAGAAAAAGAACAATGACAAACCACTAACTACAGAGAAAAACAGGTAACAATTTGTCAGCACACAGCTTACCCTCCTTGACAGCTACCTGTGGACACGCAAACCCTCGACGGGCTTCCCCCCACTGAGCGTGTTTCTCATGGACTCCCTCCATCACCAGTCTGTGTGCGCGCTCAGGGAGTAAAATTAATTTTGATACTAACTAATGGGGAAAAAAAAAGAGAGAGAGAGAACCAAAAAACTAGGGGACAAATGGGAGGCCTCAAAAGTCTTCTGGTAAAATGGTCTTGCATTTTCTTAATGGGCTTTTTCTACTCCCTCATCTAACCTCTTATGATAAAAAGAAAATGCCAGTTTTTCTGAGAGTGGTTTAAAGTTTAAAATACCATGACAAAAACCTCAGCAATTTAACTAGTGCTCTCTATCCCCATCACTATGCCTTCTGTCCACCTGCCACTTTTTGCTTCAATCATTTCTATTTATCTGCGATCATGATTCTGAGTCACAGATCACAATTAACAAATCTTTAATCTCACCATTTTTGGATTCCATAAACTTCTACAAAGTCCTGGTCGCCGGTAAGCAACTGTGGGCTTTCACCTTTGACCCTGGCCCTCATTACTCCCCAGCTTTCCCCTTGTTCTGGCTCACACTACACTTCCCTTCCGTCCAAGGTGGGGCTGGAGTCCCTGTGTCAGCCCCTTGCATCCACTGTCACTGCTGAGGTGCAGAGTGATCAGAGGTGAAAATATTAAATTTTGAAAGTGAAACTAAGTTAGACTTGCCAGGAAGAACTGTGACTTCTCTAAGGGGAAGAATGGTGTTTCAGAAAATAACCATTACATTGGTTCAGAAACAGGAGCAGTGCAGAGGGCAGATAGGCCTGGCTGGGGCTGCTCATCTCAGTGAGGGCTGGGCGGCCGCAGAAGAGCTCGGGGTGGTCTCTAACTGGCCTTGAGCAAGCGGGGGGCACTTCAGGACTTAGAAACTCATGGCAAACATTGCACTCAAGTTTAGTCTGACGTGAGTATAAAGTCAGATTCGGGTAGAGAGAGGTTTCCACGATGGGTCTGGGGTGAAAGGGCTGTAGTCCTCCTCACAGATGAAAGAAAGAAGGCGACATTCGGGATACAAAAATGAAACAGGAATCTTTTCATAGCCTGGTCATCCTAGACAAAAAATGGACAACTGAGTACTTCTTCTTCTAGAGAAAATGTGTATTCTCTTCATCCCATGGCAAGACAGAAAATAAATTCACGAATTTTTACGTATATGCTTTCTGAACCAATTTACAGTGTATATGCCAGTTTTCTGCATAATCAAATTTGTTGGTTAGACTTACTGTACAAAACTGCTCCCCTTTCTCCTAAAACAGCTCTGTGATCCCTCCTCTTTCTTTGCCACATCGACTGCATCAAAACAGGCATTTTTTTCCTTTTGTTTTTTAAAAAGATGTTTTATTACAAAAAATTTTCGAAAACATTCAAAATAAGAATAGTAAAATCAATCTCCATGATCCACCCCCCAGTTTTAAGGGATAGCCTATAGCCATGATAGTCTAGGATTTTCTTATCCTATCCTCTTCCTATTATTTAAGATTTTATGGAGGTGTATTCTTTCTCTTTCGACCAGACAAAGCCAGGTGAGACTCCACATGTAAGGTTCCCTAGCTAATTAATTTTCTTCTCTCACCATCATCCACAGAATGGTGGAGTCAGGACTAAGTTGTCTAAGCATTTTACTCCAGAAGAGAAAGGGAATCTTGGATGCACATAAACGAAACCTAAATCTGCCAGAAGCACCTAGCAATGTGTTACTCTGTTTATTCAGCTATAAATTCATATAAAATTAAGTTCTTATAATTATTGCTAACTCAACTTCTCAATCCAAACGACAGAACTTTTTCATAATTCTGACAAGGTCCTAGATTCACCCCTTAGTCTTATACTAAATAATATGCTTGTCAGAGCGACTTGATTTTATTTTGCCTATAAAATTATGCATTTTCAGAGTGCCCTTTCATAAGCACTATCATTTCCAATCCTGAGCCAGCAGCCCCTGAAAACGCCTCCTCCCGTTTGAGTACAAAGTTCCTCTCAAAGCCGCAAACGCACTCTCACAACTTTGTTCCCCAGGCCGTCTCTGCAGCCCAACACCCCACCACCAGACTGACAGCCCTGCTGGACATCCAAGTGCTTACAAGCCCGCTCTTGTCGGGTTACATTTCAGCTCCGGTTAGCCTAAGGTTACTAAATCCAGATATGGTTTCAAAAAGGACTCTGTGCTTATCTGTTGCCACGTCTGCCCTGAAGACAGAGAGTAATGGAACATTCTCCTATGACCTGATTTATGTTCATTTATGAGGCCCTCTTTGTAGGGCAGCACGATAGCAGCCAGGTTGTTGGGGAATCACGTGTTAGAAATTCAACATGGAACCAACTACATCAAGCATTCATTAGCAAGTACTTACAAGTCTGCATTGACGCTTTTCCTAAACTTTATTTTGGTATTTTGCTATAAACTGGTGTCAAGGGGAACGATAAAGCCATCCGATGACTTGACATTGTATTTACTTGTAAGTGTAGCCTTGCTGACTGTCCACATCACTCGTGCTCTCTTTAGAATGGGCCACTGGGGAAAGCAGTCCCAGTTCTGAATGCCAATAAAGTCGCTCTCCTGAGTTACAGGCTTATTCTTTGCGGTCACGATGGATCTAGGAGCTGATGGTACTTCACAGCACTGACTGCCTTTACTGGCAAGCTCTCAGTGCTGACTGGGAAGAACTGGAGGCAAATTTGTGACTCAGCTCTAACAAGAGCACTAGACTCCACCGTGCGCACTTTGAACACCACCTTACACTTGGCTTTGCTTATGTCTCCTATCCTTATTTTGCGACTCTCTAATTTATTTCATTTATCCTGTTGTCTTTTTTTCTTTTTAAAGATTGGCACCTAACAACTGTTGCCCATCTTTTTTTTTTTTCTGCTTTTTCTCCCCAAATCCCCCAAGTACATAGTGATATATTTTAGTTGTGGGTCCTTCTAGTTGCGGTGTGTGGGATGCCACCTCAACGTGGCCTAATGAGCAGTGCCAAGTCCGCGCCCAGGATCCAAACCGGCGAAACCCTGGACTGCCGAATCAGAGAGCACGAACTTAACCACTCGGCCACGGGGCCGGCCCCTCCTGTTGTCTTTTACACATTGTGTAAGCAGCTCTGAATCCTGCTGGGAACAATGGAGGGTATAAATAAAACATAAGTATACTGGGCCCTATTCTGTACAGGGCATTGGCCAAGCTTTGAAGACACAAACATGGATAAAGCCATCCTTGCAGAAGACATTTATTTCAAAGGGGTGATTAGAAAGGCTTCTTGGAAGAAATGGCATTTGAACTGGGTTTTGAAAGATAAATAGGTGTTTAACACATAGAAAAAAGGAACACGTCTGAGCAGAGGGAACTAGGAAGGCAGAGCAAGGCACATGTGAGGAGCACTGAGCATCCCAGTTTAGCTGAGGGGACAATGAGGACGAGAGGAACGGAAGACACACTGGAAAGGAGACGGCGGCCACCGAGTCAAGGGCTTCTCCTCTTCATCGTCATAACTATCATCGTCAATGAATACTTGTAGCTGCATAAGATGCTAGCACTAAAACTGTTAAGAGTATAAAACTATAATGAGGCGTCACCTTTACTCTGAAGGGACTTACCATCGATGGCCGAGTGACAGGAAACACAGAAGTTAAACACAAACATAAAGTGGCATATGAGAGATTTTTATAAATGTCATAGGGTTTAGGCTGGGGGTTCAATCACTGAGGGCGGGAACACTTAGGGGAGAGCTCCCTTCAGAAGGGAGGATTTGAGCTGGGCTGAAGAACAGGGCAGAGCAGCAGAAAGCAGCGAGGCTGCGTCCCAGGCAGGGATGGCCATGAGTGCAAACAAGGATGTGTTTGGGGCAAATGAGGACAGAACAGTTTCACTAGAACACGAGGCTCATGAAAATGGGGCAAAGTGGAAAAGGATTTTAATATAATATTGCAGATTTACTATTGTAGGAAAGAGATTTTATTTTGCTTTCTTTAAAACAGAGAATAAAGAATGTGGAGTAAAGTTAAGGCATTAAATAGTATTTTTTTTTTTTTTTTAAAGATTGGCACCTGAGCTAACAACTATTGCCAATCTTCTTTTTTTTTTTCCTCCCCAAATCTCCCCCAGCACATAGTTGTGTATTTTTAGTTGTGGGTCCCTCTAGTTGTGGCACGTGGGACGCCGCCTCAGCATGGCTTGATGAGTGGTGCCATGTCTGCACCCAGTATCTGAACCAGCGAAACCCTGGGTTGCCGAAGCAGAGCACACGAACTTAACCACTCGGCCACGGGGCCGGCCCCACACTTTTGAAAGATTAAACTACTAAGCATTATGAGGTATGAACAGGAATGGGGGAGACAGAAGATCGCTGGGGAAATGAAGTGATGGGGCGCAGCTTAAGATGGTAGTACTGGGACTGGGAGGAAAAGGCTCGGACAGCCAAGGAAGGTGGCATGTCCATGCTCTACTGGCTCATCAGACGGGACAGAGTGGAGACACCTGCTGCTGATGCAGGGCTCACAGGGGGGCTGCGTGCTGGTCTGAGAGGACTTGGGCAGTGTCCAGACTCAGTAGGAGATCACACCATATTAGATTACTAACGTTGCCATGGGCAAAGGATGAGGGCAGGATGGCACAGACGACATAGCGGCCACCTCTGTGCTAAGGAATGGAGGAGGGAAGGTGTGAGTTTTAAAATGGACCTGCAATACAGTCACTAAACTAGGCAGATGAGGTCAGAGAGATGTGATGAGAAGACAAAAGTGAGGCATTTCAATTCGGAATTCTTGACATCAAGACCAAGGCAGGAATGCCAGAGATGCTTGACTGAATGAAAAAGATGGTTTCAACGTCATATGCAACATTTCTTGGCCCTTTGAGTTGTAACACCAGCCAGCATCATGCAGCTAGTTGCTTTGGTAGGTTAAAAAAACTGAGAACCCCGTACACCGTGGGCTTCAGTGTTTTTAAAGGAACACCTGAAGGTACGGGCTCTGCTTTCAAGATGCTCCTCCCTAAGACCTGAGTGCATGGGGCCCATCCTCCTCCTCTATTTTAATACAGATTATTTTTCTATAAACAGTTACTAGATTGACAATGACTGAACACATTCGTAGTGCTTTGGCCCATTTATGTAAGCACACAAGATCTTTCAAATTTTTAACTTTCACAAGAGTTTTAATGCCATGTAAAATGTGCCAATTTACCATGCTGCCATCTCTCTTTTTAGTCCAGAAGCCATGCATGGGGTACACTTGGCTACGAAACAAACTTGCCTATTAAAAACTATTTATCTGATCCTTCCATCAGCTCTAATCCAGTTTTAAATCCATCCTTGAGTATTTCTTTGTGTACAAGGTTTCCAGAATCCTTCTGGTGCCCCAGTGCAACGCTGCGGCACACCAGTTTAGCAGGAATGTCCACAATCACGAGGATCTCTAAAGGCTGGAGAGATCCCTTCCAAACACACTGGAATCTCGCACAGCGGTGTGGAGGCTGGACCCACACTGACCTGCACCCAACGCCAGTCAGCCTGAAGCCTCCAGGATCTGAGAGGAGCCCTGATCCCGACGCGCCTTCCTGGAGCGCTCACTGCATGTCGGGGCAGGGGCAACAACAGCACGTCTGACAGCAGCACACGCGAGGAGGGCGCCTGCCAGCCACGCTCCATGGAGGAGTGTGGCCAGCTCTTAGTTGGGTGAAGAGAGGGGGACACTGTGAGGAGACTCCTCGTTCCAGTTGTTCAGGGACAGCCTTAATTTTTAAGTCTGTTTTAACTATGGAAAAAATGCCTTAAGAAAATTCTTAAGTAGATTTTGAAGTTTCTAACACAAAAAAATGCTATTGGAATCATATTACTAATTTGAAACATGTCATAACTTCAGGCTAGGCCAGAGTAATTAGCAATAAAACTGGTTTTCTGACCAAATTGATGGTATAGAATAGAATCATAGGACTAGATAACTTAAGAAATTTTTAGTCCTTACAAAATCAGTTAAGCAGCGCTTTCTGACATTTAATATGCTGCCTATAAATGATCTTAATACACTTGGATTCAACTCAATTAGGAGAAAATTTCTCAACTTTAAAAATTGGGTTCTCAAAATAATTAAATTCCACTTAAAATTATGTGTAATAATTGTAATTTTTTTTCACTAATTCATGCCATCTCTTTTCTCTGCTTTTTTCCCAGCATTAGTGACTTTTAGAAAACCATTATGGTTTAGGTTACAATTTATCTTTACATTTACCACATATGTGATACAAATTAATACCTAAAATTATTTATGTCTTAGCAGCTGTATTTATTCTTTCTTTTTTTTTCTCCCCAAATCCCCCTAGCACATAGTTGCACATTTTTAGTTGTGGGTCCTTCTAGTTGTGACATGCAGGACGCCACCTCAACGTGGCCCGATGACGGTGCCATGTCCTTGCCCAGATCTGAACCAGTGAAACCCTAGGCCACCGCAGCGGAGCACACAAACTTAACCACTCAGTCACAGGGCTGGCCCCTGTATTTATTCTTTCTTACAACGAGTATTTAAGTACCTACTGTGTGCCAGGCTAAGAAGCTGGTACACATGCTCTTTCTTGAGCTTCTTCAAGTTCTGTGTGCTTTCCCATCATTGGTGAAGACAGGTAGCAGGTATAACCAGATGGGGGAAGGGTGTGTAAGAAACCCATGAGTTACATGGCACTGAAAACTTGTGAGTCAACTGAAACTTCAGAAATAAAAGAATAAAATGGAAATTCAGGAAAAAACTCCTTTTGCAGGAAATAGAAAAAGTATTTGCTTTCCTAAAGAAACATTTTTCCTCGCAAGAAAAACAGTTTAAAAAAACACAGCTTCATGAGTTCAACATAAAAAGTTTTTACGGAGGGGCCAGCCCAGTGGCGCAGCGGTTAAGTTTGCACATTCTGCTTTGGCAGCTCAGGGTTCGCCGGTTCAGATCCCGGGTGTGGACCTAGGCACCACTTGTCAAGCCATGCTGTGGCAGGTGTCCCACATATAAAGTAGAGGAAGATGGGCTTGGATGTTAGCTCAGGGCCAGTCTTCCTCAGCAAAAAAAGAGGAGGATTGGAGCCAGATGTTAGCTCAGGGCTAATCTTCCTCAAAGAAAAAAAACGTTTTTATGGAAAAAATCATTATAAACAATGTATTAAAAAAAGAAATGTCTGACTTCTGAAAATTAAGGCAGATACAAGTTTACTAAGCTAGACATAATATTCTTCATGGAGGAAAACCTTGTTTTGATTTTTAATTTCATATTAATTAGTGGCTCTCATTTAAGTAATAAAAGGATTGTTTAGCAGCTTAATTTCCAGTAAAATATAACTGCTGGTAAATAGAGTTTATTTGTGCTGTCTCTTGCTGACAGCTGAAGTTCCCACAAACAGAAACGATATCACTTAGAAGGTGGACTTTGGCTTTTAACTGGCTGTGAAAAGGGAAATGTCACACTTGAGACTCGCTGACAAGTCAGTCAGGCAGCTGACTGTATCCAAAAGAAAGAGCAAACAGTGGTAACTGAGAACTACAGTGCAATTCTTTCTCCACTCAGCATATTACTCTGAGTTGGAAATGACGGACGTTAGAAGTAAGACCTCATCATTCCTATGAAAAGGAGAATGCAATTGATACAGTATTTATTTATTTATTGGTGTGAGGAAGATCATCACCGGGCTAACAGCTGTGCCAATCTTCCTCTATTTCACGTGGGACACCACCACAGCATGGCTCGATAGGTGTGTGTAGGTCTGTGCCCGGGATCCGAAACTGGGAACCACAGGCTGCCGAAGTGGAGCGTGTGAACTTAACCACTGCACCACGGGGCTGGCCCGTATAATATTTAATCTAACTATATTCACCTAGAACACAAGACCCTTAAGGCCAATCTCATATACAGTATATAACAGTTTACACAAAAAATCAAAACCTACTTCATTTATCTACTACTCTAATCCATGTCCGACGAAATAACAGACTCAACGCTTAACTCATTTCAAGGAAAGTGGAGTTATTTACTCGGCTCTGCTGCCCATGTGGCTAAAGTGAGTTTTGAATTAACAACTGTGAAAACACCTGACACTACGGAAAAGCTATCTTCATCAAGTTGGCCCCTTTTGAACGACATGTGCATGTGTGTGTGTCTATCAGGCCCTTTAAAAAGGAACATTTAGTTTGGAAATAAGAAAAGTCATCAAATTGTAAGGACAATTTTTAAACGAGTTTTAAAAATTAAACAAAACTGCACACACTCGTACAGACTGCAGTGGTCAGTGACGAGCACCTATGTACCCAGACTTAACAGCACTTCACGAGCATTATCTAGTCACGAAAACCCTACGAGGCGCCACTATCATTATTCCATTTTTTTTAAACTGACAGTCAGGAAAAGCAAGTCAGCAGCAGGGTCACACAGTGGATCTGAACCCAGACGGATGTCCCGGGGTCTGGACTCAGTCACTCCACTGTCACAGCACTGCATGTCCCAATGCGGGACTTCATACTCAAGCTTATACTGAAACCTGGAGATCTTCTTCACAGAGCCCACTAGCAAGCCAGTTCCCTTCCATCCTGTGAGTGTGAAATTAATTGTTCTATAAACCTAAAGGAAGGGGCATACATTCACCTCTCTAAAATTTCATAGATGTGGCAACGAGTGAGGCTGCAACCTCCATAATTACAAGTGGAAAAGGAATCTTACAGAGATAACTGGGAAATAAAAAATTTTAAAAACACACTAAAGATACTATTGTCAAAAACAATTAACATAAAACACAATAAAATCAGAGAGACAAAAAGCTTTCTGATTCAGATTTAAGAATCAACTGTGTTTAGAGACTTTTCTTCTCCGTGACTTCTCCAAACACTATCAAAATTAAAGTTCATGACAGGGACAAAGGAGACAACTTACCTGTCTCTCAGAAACACATGATACGTCTTTCAATGTAAAATTGTTACGTGAAGTACAGACAACCCAGCAGCAATACTCTGCGTACCTCCTGGGGTGCGGGTGGGGGACATGAGAAAGGTGACATGTTTCAGGGTCTTTCCAGGGCCAACAGCCCTGCGGCCTTCAACTGGCAGAGGGGACTCAGACCGAGGTTCCCGACAGGTGCAGCCACCGGCTGTGGGCGCCACAGCCACATTTCTAGGAGGCTTTCCCCTGCTCTTTCTAGGGAAGAGTCTTCTCTCTTCCAGCACAAGGAATGTAATGGTGAGAATAAAAGTGAAAATAAAGGAGCGACATCCTTAATGCCTAAAAAGTGCCAGAGAAGAGTTTATGGAGGTATTTACGAAACAAAGATGTTTGTGAACTTTTTAAAAAGCCAAAACAAGGCTCTCGATGAGCGTTCCAGTGAGCATCTTGCCACCTGGATCTGTGAGACGTACGACACCCATCTGCAGTTCACGCCTGGAAACGCTTAGGCCCGACTGGTTTTCAATGTGACAGTACTTACATTTAAAGCAGCTTCTCCACACTTCTCAATGGCTGCAAGACCCTGATTATGAATGTGTGTCTCCAGAAGCTTCTTCAGTTCTCCTAGGCCATCCTGGATCCTAGATACAAGATTATACATGCGACCCAAATCTGCAAGAAGAAGCGCCACCTTTATGCACTGAAACAAACTGCGTGTCCATTCTGCTAAGACTGTACTTACAGTGAGATAAAGATACCCTGAAATAAAATCACAATGTTCTCCAATCTTAATAACCAAAAGCACTTAATTACATTGTAACCAAATATTCTGCACTTAGTATATAGCTGAAGGTAACTATGAAGTTATGCCACGGTAAACGTTTATTTTTCTAAACTATGAGAAACCACTAACAGAATAGAGAAAAAATATTCTTATCAGAAACTACATCTGATGCTTCCTAAAATTCTCAAGATTGAGGTATTATTCATGCCTGACACATAACAGGCACTTAAATATTTATTTCAAAAAAAAAAATGAATAAATTTAAAGAGTATTTATGAATAGTCAGCCCAACTATACAACTGAGTCACAAAAAGCCCCAAATTCTTCATTTAATATATGTATGGCATGTGGTGATTGACAAAGCCGCAGAAGAAAAATCCTGAATCCAAACACCAACCTTCTGAGTCCCTAACACACCCCAGGGAAACACAAGAGGGTGGGAAGGGAAACACTTCAACAAAATAGCCTTCTTGTCTCAAAGAATTTTCAAAAGAAAAATACTCAAGAAAAAAATCAGGGGTAGAATCATTTAATGTTAAGTGTATGAAACAAGTTACCTTGCAAATTAAACTGAAAAGATGCTCTTCCCCCAAAGCCACACCAAAAACACTCTATGGAGGTCTGAAATCAATGTACAAGGTACACAACATGCTAAAGCAATCTTGAGAAGAAAATGAAAGAAAGAATTAATGAAAGAAAGGAAAGAAAGAACAACAAAGGGTTGGCCCGGTGAGGCAGCGGTTAAGTTCACACGTTCTGCTTTGGTGGCCTGGGGTTCACTGGTTTGGATCCTGGGTGCGGACATGGCACCACTTGGCACACCATGCAGTGGTAGGCATCCCACATATAAAGTGGAAGAAGATGGGCATGGATGTTAGCTCAGGGCCAGTCTTCCTCAGCAAAAAGAGGAGGATTGGCATCAGTCAGCTCAGGGTTAATCTTCCTCACAAAAAGAACACACAACAAAAAAAAACAAAGCTGGAGGTATCACACTTCCTAATTTCAAACATACTACAAGTAATTAAAACAGTATAAAAACAGACACACAATCAACGGAACAGAGAGCCGAGAAATAAACCCACACTTACATGTTCAGTTAATCTACAACAAAGGAGGCAAGAACATACAATGAGAAAAGATAGCCTCCTCAATAAATGTTGCTGGGAAAACTGGACATCTACATGCAAAAGAATGGAAACGCACCACTTTCTTAAACCATATACAAAAACAAACTCAAAATGGATTAATGACTTAAACGTAAGACTTGAAACCATAAAACCCCTAGAAGAAAACACAGGCAGTCAGCTCCCTGACACCAGTCTTAGCAGTATGTTTTTCAATCTGTCTCCTTAGGCAGAGGCAACAAAAGCAAAAATAAATAAAAGGAACTATAGCAAACTAAAAAGTTTTCGCACAGCGAAGGACACTATCAACAAAACAAAAAGGCAACCTACTGAATGGGAGAAGATATTTGCAAATCATATATCTGAGAAGGGGTTAATGCATCCAAAATATATAAAGACCTTATACAAATCAGTATCAAAAAAACAAGCAATCCAATTAAAAAATGGGCAGAGGACTTGAATAGACATTTTTCCAAAAAAGACATACAGACAGCCAACAAACACATGAAAAGATGCTCAACATCATTAATCATCAGGGAAATGCAAATGAAAACCACAATGAGATATCACCTCACGCCTGTCAGAATGGCTTTTTTTTTTTTTGGTGAGGAAGATTATCACTGAGCTAACATCTGTGCCTGTCTTCCTCTATTTTGCATGTGGGATGCCTCCAGAGCATGGCTTGATGAGTGGTCTGTAGGTCTGTGCCGGGGATCTGAAGCCATGAACCTCAGGCTGCTGAAGCAGAGTCAGCGAACTAACTACTATGCCACCAGGCCAGCCCCAGAACAGCTATTATTAAAAAGACAACAAATTACAAGTGCTGGCAAGGATGTGGAGAAAAGGGAAGGCTCGTACACTGTTGGTGGGAAAATAAACTGGTGCAGCCACTATGGAAAACAGTCTGGAGGTTCTTCAAAAAATTAAAAACAACTAACATATGATCCAGCAATTCTACTTCTGGGCATTTATCCAAAGAAAACGAAAACATTAACTTGAAAAGATATATGCACCCCCCAGGTTCAGTGCAGCATTATTTGCATTATTTACAGTAGCCAAGACATGGAGGCAACCTAAGTGCCCATCCATAGATGAATGAAGAAAGAACATACAGTATTACACACACACACACACACACACACACACACACAGAGCTGGCCACAAAAAACAACGAAATCTTGCTGTTTGTGACAACATGGATGGACCTAGAGGGTATTATTTGAAGTGAAATAAGTCAGACAGAGAAGGACAAATAACATGATTTCATTCTTATGTGGAATCTAAAAAACCAAAACAAATGAACAAACAAAACAAAACAGAAACAAACTCGCAGGCACAAAGAACAAACTGGTGGTCCCCAGAGGGGAGGGGAGTAGGGGAATGAGCAAAACCAAAAGAGGATTAAGGAAGGTACAAACTTCCAGTTATAAAATAAAGAACTCATGAGGATGTAATGTACAGCATAGGGAGTATGGTCGGTAACACTGTAATTAACTTTGTATAGTGACAGATGGTTACTCGACTTGTCATGGTGGTCATTTCACAATGTATATAATGTCAACTCACCATGTTGTATAACTGAAACTAATACAATGCTGAATGTCAACTATACTTCAACTAAAAAAGGGAACATACACACACTCTTACGTTAATCTTTTAAAAAAATGACTGATGTTGGTAATGGTGGTAACTCTGAGTCTAGAATTTCAAACAATTTCAAAAGTGCAGACTGTAATAACTATCTACACATTTTGAGTCTTAGTGGCTCACCTTCATTTTTGTCAGCATCCAATAAATTCTGAAATTCTGTGTGGAAAATTTCCAGATGTTTCTCAATGAGCACTTGTTCACACTTCCTTGCTAATTCATCTTGTGTGCTCTCATGAAGATAGACCTGAACTCTTCGTTGCTCCTCCAGCAGACGAGCCTCCGCCTGCAGGAATTAATTCAAGTGAATGGTTTGCATTTGTTTTTTAAAGAATTGCTATGTGAATAATGGCAAATTAAACTCACAAACCTGCTCTAATAAAATATTATTAAGAAAAAAAGGGTTGGCAAATGCCAACCATATTTAAGTGGTCACTGATGTGTTCCATTTTTTCTGCAATATACATTTCCGTTTCCAACTCCTCTTTAAACGACTGGGCAAGGTTATCATTATTAGCAGTTCAAATGTCTTTACACCAACTTTCCTCCTTTGGATATGTGGTATTTCCCCTTTTGGAAGTAATATCCCTATGTGACACTGAGAAACCTATGGATCCTCTCCTACACGGATGCCAAGGTAAGAACCACTGCTTTTGACTGAAAGCTACTTGAAGTCAAGAGTCACATAAATATATTCCCTAAAATGACCACATGAAAATAGTTATTAGTAATTAGACTTTTCTTTAAAAACAATTTTAAAGAAAAACATTATGTTCTTCTCTTGCCAATCATTGAATAAGTACCTCTGAAATCTACCAGATTATTTATGCCTCTCAATTTCTTACATTTCCCTTGAAAACAAAGATACAATGTAACAGAGCAGTAAAATGAATAAAAGTCAGTCTATTTTACAGTATATCACCAGAAACACATGTGGGGTGAAGCATCGCCAAGGAACCGCTAAACTATCAAAGCAAGGAAGAAATTTCACCGATCACCTCAAACTGTTCAGTGATCTGAACAAAGAGAGAAGACCTCTATTTTGTATTGTAAAAATGCCAATACTCCCCAAAATGATTTTAAAATTTGGTATAACTTTGGAGAATGCTAGAAGAATTCAACAGGAAGAATAAACATCCAAGAGCCAAGAAAACATAAAATTAAAAAATGACCAGGCAGGACCTGTGCTGTCATGAATTACTAACAATGGCACAATTGTTTAAACAACGGAAGTTAGACCCTTATTGTATATTCTAAATAGAGTTAAAAGTGGACAACAAAATAAACTTGGAAAATATCTGCAGAATGTATCAAAAGGTGAATATCCTTAATATATAATGATCTCTGAAAAATCAATAAGCATCTCTAAATAAAAACATGGAATAGACAATTTAGAAATGAAATATAAAAATCTGAAGCTTCTGATAAGTAATGAGTTCAAATTATAGCGTATTTGGTTAATGGAATACTATTATCCGATAAAATATGTACATATAAAATATGTTAATATAACAAATTAGCGGAAAAAAAAAAACCAGTTTAAAAAGAAACCTATACATTATTCTAATTTGGTTTTATATACATAAACAGAGCCCCAAGCTTACAGGTTTATGTTATTTGTACTTTCCAGAAAGTCTACAATTAATGTGTATTTTTTTTTCCATATTACAAAGTTATTTTAAAAAACAGTATGAGATCTTTATATGCTTTAACTCGGGAGTTCTAAGTTAAGAAACTGCTGCTTCATATTTAATGTTTCATAGAGACCAACACCTCAAGAACTAAAGCTGATGAAATACAGCACATGCAAACGAAAAAGCACCACTTTTTCTAAGTTGCACCTGCTTCCTGGAAGAACATAATCACCTTGGGCCATAAAAACTCGCCTTCTCTTAAAAACTTTGCTTTCTCCTACAACAAACTTTCACCCCTTCTCAGATGAAGGTTAAGGCTTTGGTGTCACTGCTGAGTCATTCTCTAGGGGAGCAATGGCTTTCCAGCTCTTGTCCTATGAAAAGCAGTAGCATTCTACAGACCCTTCCTACAGGAACCGAGAGGGGAGGGAAGAGCAAACTGGTACCTAAGTGATTACAAAACATTAAAGGTCAGCAGGGGGGCCGCCACGGTGGCCAGTGGGGTTCGCCAGTTCAGATCCCGGGTGTGGACCTACACACCACTTGTCAAGCCAGGCTGTGGAAGGTGTCCCACATATAAAGTAGAGGAAGATGGGTGTGGATGTTAGCTCAGGGCCAGTCTTCCTCAAAAAAACAAAATAAAATAAAAGGTCAGCAGGGCTTCAGTCATAGCTTATTTTATATACAGGTAAAGAAACTAAGGTCCCAGGTCTCGCATCATTAGGTTTTAGAGGAAGGACAACCATTTACATTCTTTGCAGATCTGAAGTCAAATAAGCTCTTGATCATCACTCGGCAGATAATTGTATTACAGCACCAAGATCAAATTTAAAATGACCAAATAAAATTAAGCAATTAAAGATTCTATTAATTCTATTAGGATCAGTTCACAATGAAAACACACACCAAAAAACTAAGCAAACTAATGAAGTAAGGTGTATTTTCAAGTTTTTTTAATGACTTAGAAACCTAGAACCATCATGCGCATTTCTGTAACTCGGACTCGGCCCAATCACGTAAGGCAGCCAGACGCGCTAAAACACGAATGTGGGGCAGGGTTGTTCACTCACTGAAGCCATCCGTACAAGGAGAAGCCAGAGATTCTCGAATGTTTCCACTAAAATATTCCTAACAACACAGAAAAGGGGACACAGACCCCCAGGGAATTCGCACCTCTAGCCCCAACTGGCTGCTCAAAGTAGAATATTTCTTGAAGGCTCATGTTTTATCTCAATATTGTTCATGAGTTTGTATTCTACTTCCTGATAGAATATTTTAATATAAACATAATTCCTCAAGTTATTGAATAAAATGTGCCACCTTTTATCCTATGGTTTTGCATATTCTCAAGCATATACTGAAGGTTCTGAACCATGTATGTGTGTAATATCAAACACATATCATGTTAGGTTTCTGCCAAGCACCAAATATATGTCATATCTAATAATCAAAAATTATTATCCCCATTTTACAGAGAGGAAACTGAGGGACAGAAGGTGGAGGTCAATCTCCCAGTAAATGGTGGAGTGGGGATTAAGACTAGACTCAAAGTCCAGTTTGAGATGCAAGGCAACGGGTAAGAGGAGAATTGTTCACATGGTTAAATTCCAACTTCACGTTTACAGGTTCTCTGCATTATGGACTTCCAGAATGTGATGGAAGTCATGTTTGTAAGACTAAACTGCATTCGGGCCAAACCTCCCACCCCCAGAAAGGAATCCCCTCTAAGAGAACCAGGATGCAGCGAGCAGTCTGCTCCCATGAAGGCAGGGCTCATGCTGGGCTGACAACATCCAGGCCACTGGAAATCTTTGCTCCTCAAGTTGCCCTTGGTCCCAGGCCTGATTTTAAAGCCAGATTTCCCCGCTTTGGGAATCACTATGTAGCTCTGGCCTAAAAAGCTGGTTTTGTCGCAGCAGAGTACCACCACATTCCTCAGCGTGGAGAACTGAGACAACCGCGATTCATAAGGAGTCTGTTACACGAAGAGGCTCGCCCCACTCTTGGGAATGCGTACCCTGACAAAAGGCTCCACTTTCAAAACAAAGAACCACCACACATTATAGAGTCCAATAAAAGATGTTTACGAAAACTACACTGCCAAACTAAAAGATGAAATGAAAGTCAATGCTAAGACTCAAAACAGATTATGTTTCAAAAGTCCATTTGTGAGGCAGCCGTTTGAAACTGCAAATGAGCTGGTTAGGTTCCAGGTCGGCATACAAAAGCTAACTCTACCCATAAACATACATAAAGAACTACTACTATGGCAAGTGTAATACTTGGGAAGGGTTCCATTTTTAAGTTCGGAGATACCAGAAATTCGTTTGTCAAGAACTTACAACTTCAAGCTCCTGAGGCCCAGGTATCGTCACCATCTCCTATGGGAAAACGCCTGGGAACATCACAAACAAATTGGGCAGGACTTCCTCTACGGGTTAGAGAGGGGAGCTGCTGCTCTTACTCAGCTAACTCACTGGCCTTCCATCTCAGCACACGGAAAAATGACTCTGCAGGCCACTTGCTCTCCAAGCGGAGAGAGAAAAAACAGCGAAGAAGGTGTCACTACAGTCAGCCCCAGCTCCCCTGGAAGCTCCCCGCACACCTCAGTCAGGGGTCAGCAAGCTGCTGCCTGTGGGCCAAACCCCGCCTGCTTGGACGCCGCCACAGCTGCTTCTGCACCACCGCGGCAGAGTGGCACCGCCGCAACAGAGACCACAGAGCGACAGAGTGCGCCAAGTCTCAAATACCGACTATCTGGCCTTTCATCGAAAAGGCTGACTGACTCCTGCCCTAGGTCACTGCTCAGAGCACAAGTTCAGGAGACCTGTATTCCCAAGGAAGGGAACAAAAAATAATTACACCAGAACTTCGTTCTAACATCACTCAGTGCAGAAAAAGACACGTGATACAGAGCTCAACCCTGGATCTTCTCCTGGACTAGGGTTTAGCCCGGCAGTTTCAGAAGGACCTCTCCTCTAATACAGACTTGAAGGCTGTGCTTACAGATTGTTAGGGGATGTTTCAGAAGCAAAAAAACAAAAGCTTGAAGTTTGCAAATTTGATGATATTTGTTTCTTAAAAACTTATTTTCTCATTGACATAAGACTGCGGCTCCCATTAGACACAGATACACCTTCTGGGACAGACAGTTCAATACGAAGTCAAACAGCTACGACGGCTACACCGCTAGAGCAGTGACGAGAACACTGAGCCAAGGTTATCAGGTTGATTTATACAGCCCCTTGGTGAACTGAGAGAAGCAACCGCACCGGCTACAGACACGGTAAGATAACACTGCCCAAGAAGTGACCTGTGAAGACAGGTGCACACACTAAAAAAATAATTCATTTGAGTGGCAGTAACTATTTTAACTTTCTACTTATAAGCACTATATTCAAGCTTACCTTTTTCATATATTCGGTCACCGGGTTCTGCTGCAAGAATTCAGTACTCTCTCTGGTATAAAATCTCTCTGTGTCAGCCAAAAACTGAGATTCAAAGGATTCTTTATACACTGTTAACGTAGGGCCCTTTGCAAATGCATCATCTTCATTCAGCCCCAATTCCACTAGAAATAAACAGGAGCTACATTTTAATTATCCTATTTTTTGTTATATTTTATAGAATATACTTAGGTGTAGTATTCAGTTTAAATTATGCTTAAAAGGTAAACATGAAATGGCAGAGCATAAGGTAAATCTGTTATTCACTAGTATTAAAGTATACTGTTTTGATGAAAGAAAAAAATCTAAGACACATAAAAGCAAGTGACTGTGCCCCATGGCCAGGCACACTTCAAAGTTATCATGAAGTTCATTCAGAGAACCTTCATCTTTCTAAAAACTCAAACCTAACAAAAATGACGAATTTTAAACTTTCAAAGAAATACGATACTTCCTAAGTTTTTAAAACACTGTTTATTACTTTATTGGTTTCTCAAATCTCAAATTTTCAAGCTGATATGGATTTCTGGTTATCATTCAGCTCCATTAATGACATGCTATCATATTATATATCCAGTAATTCAGTATGAGAGCAGAAAAGAAAATAATTCAAATGTCTATTCCTTCCAAATTTCCATAAGGCACCAAGATCAAACAATTTTTATGATGGGTAAAACCAAATAGAATTACACTAACTTAAAGAGAACTATGAGGACCTTTGTAAATGCTACCAATATTCTTGATAATATTAAAATATCTGGGGCCGGCCCCCTGGCCGAGTGGTTAAGTTCACTTGCTCTGCTTTGGCAGCCTGGGTTCGCCAGTTCGAGTCCTGGGCGTGGACCTGCACACTGCTCATCAAGCCATGCTGTGGTGGCATCCCACGCAGAGGAACCATTCTAGTTCCTACAACTAGGATATACAGCTATGTACTGGGGCTTTGGGGAGGGGGAAAAAACAAAGAGGAAGACTGGCAACAGATGTTAGCTCAGGGCCAACCTCCTAAAAAAAAAAGAAAAAAAAATCTGAAAGTGACTCTGTTGCAGCATTGTTATGACTGCCATTTGATATGAAAAGTCTGACTAAATTAAACGGAAATTGTTTACCGTAAGACTGTACAACTCCACTTATCAGTCTTGTATTGATGGTTTCACCATTTCTTTCCTTTTCAATCAGTTTTAAAACAGCATTTGTTACCTTTAGAAAAGATACAGGAAAAAGATATGTACATTTCAGACCAGAGTACGTATGACATTACTACATATCTCTTAAACATTTAAAAATCCATTAAATAATGCAAGATGAGAGATATTCTTAGGACAGTCCAAAGGAGTGAGGAAGACAATGGATACAAAAAGGAATCTGGAAGGGGTTTTAGAAGGAAAATATGCACACACTCACGCAGGTAGGTACCTGTTTATTTAATGGCCTGAACAGACAATCTCGCCACGTCACCAATGCAAGCTGGATGAAAAGAAAAAAGGAATAATATAAAATGGCTATACTTTTACTGCCCTTCCAAGACTGAAGGAAATAGCCCGAATCCCAGATTATATTTACTGATGTTTCTAGATTATAACTAGTAAGACTCTATCATGATGAACTCAGAAAGCCACTCTCGTAACAACTTCAAGAGGTATTAAAGTACAATTTTTATCAGTTCACATTTTAATAGTTAAGATAAAAATAAAATTTGGATTTTACAAGAACATACATATCAGCTTAAGGGGCAACAGTGGATTCAATCTATAAAGTTTTCCCTGGCCCAATTTTTGATCTAACACACTTAATGAAGATAATCCCACTCACCATCATGGTTTTCTAATACTCAGTAACAAAGAACAGACCATAAAAATCTAACAAGTTCTGTATGGTGATTGTGGTGATTTATGTTTCATAGATATATTCCACTGTAAATGCATCAAACTGGACACTTTAAATGATGCAGTGTATTATACATAAATTATTTAAATTTCCCACTTTACTTGTATTCACATGTGGGTATACATGTGTGACGCATTTTCTAGTTGTTTAAACTTCCCCCAGAGGTTATATCAGAAAATTACTATAAAAATGCTCTCCCGGGCTGGCCCAGTGGTGCAGTGGTGAAGATCAAGTGCTCCACTTTGGTGGCCTGGGGTTTGTGGGTTTGGATCCTGGGCATGGACCTATATACACCGCTGATAAAGCCACGCTGTGGTGATGTCCCACATACAAAATAGAGGAAGACTGGCACAGATGTTAGCTCAGCGACAATCTTCCTCAAGCAAAAAGAGGAAGATTGGCAACAGATGTTAGCTCAGGGCCAATCTTCCTCGTCAAAAAAAGGGGGAGGGGGGCACACTCCCTATAAGAGATATGCTATAATTCATACATGATTTTTAACCTGTTTGTTGATTCATTTAAAGCAAAATTCAAATTTATAACAAATTTAACACTCAAATACAACTGTTGAGAAAATCATTTAAACATAAATGCTATCAGTCTTATTTTTTCCAACTTTACCATAGATAAACTTAGGTTTATATAAGATATATATTTCTGAAAAGATTATATGTAAACTTAATTTTATATAATGAACTTTCACTGGGTGGCATTTCTACCAAAAACAAGAGACAGCATGAAAGCGATATTTAGGAGAAAAAAATACATATATATTTCTAAAGATTTTATTTTTCCTTTTTCTCCCAAAGCCTCCCCCGGTACATCGGTGTGTATTTTCAGTTGTGGGTCCTTCTAGTTGTGGCATGTGGGATGCAGCCTCAGCATGGCCTGATGAGCAGTGCCACGTCCACGCCCAGGATCTGAACCGGCAAAACCCTGCACCTCCACAGCAGAGCACAGGAACTTAACCACTCGGCCACAGGGCTGGCCCTGAGAAAAATATTTTTAATAAAGCATAAACAAAGTATACTCAAGTCTAATATTAGAATAAAAATAAGATTTCAGAATTAGAAACCACGATATCCAAAAAGATGCTGGAAGGGAAGAGTCTCATGTTTCAGGAGAAATGTAACCCCAGGGGGACTGTTTTGAAAATAACTTCCTGTGCAAAGTCTCTGGTTGCTCTTCTCTTCTGACTTCGGACCCCTTTACCGCAGGAGTGAGGCAGCAGGAAAAATGCAATGCCGCGGCCATGAACGTCTAGTGAAGACACACTACATCTTTATAAGTATTACTTTTTTCCAAACAGTTTTCTAAATTAAGACAGTCACAGACAGACCTAATTTGAGTCTGGATAATTTGTCACCTTGAAGGAAGAAAGGAAGAAGAGCCAGGTAAGAGAAGAAAGCAGGACCAAAGGTAAACCAGAAAGTTCAGAGGAACAGAACCAGGGAAAAAAGCTCGCTGAGGTATTTTAATACATCAATAACCGAATCAATTTATGTCTTCTGGTTGACTTGAAAGGAAATCAACAACTTTCTATAATTAAAAAGGGAGAAAGAATTATTAGGAAAAAAGTAAAACTTTATATGTCGTGACAAATCATCCCCATCTTCTGGAGATTCTGGAAAACACAATGAGAGATCATGTGCAAGAACTGTTGCACTGTGTTCCCTCATATCTGAACTTCAAACAAATTCCACAGGCTCACTGGAAGAGCACGGAGAGGAAACACTGTTTCTAGATAGGAGTACTAATTGGCTTTTGCTAAAATTTATGGCTGCTTATTTTATTTCCAAACAGTAACCACAGCATTTAAGGATGTAGAAAGTAAGAATTTTGAAAGCAAATAAGAAAATAAAAACAGGTGAATCTTGAAAAACATACTCTGTACAGTATACTTGCACTTCTTTATATTTTAACTGTTATTGAATATAATACACAAAAAGTTAAAAAACTGTAATGATTTTTAGGAGTCTGTGATGTTTTTATAGGGTATAGATGGTGTTTTAGATCGAGTGGGCTGCCAAGAAGAAATCAACCAAAATCATGCTGATTCCAACCCTGACAACTAGCAGTCTCAAGAAAGCATTGATAAGTGGAAAAGAAAAGGGGAAGTAGAAAAGGCTCAAATCAAAACACTAAACCTAGAAAGTTTTGTTAAAACTATCTAACAAAGTACCATTATGAAGCAATAACAGTTTGGTATAGGAGCTGAGCCATATAAATGATAAAAATTTGTCACGCATCTATAATACATTATGCTTTTCTTTTAATTAAGTTTGTCAAAAGTGAAGCAACAAAGTATTGTTATTAGAGCAACATTCTTGGACATGGAGATAAACTCATTATGCAGAACCTGACATTTTAACACCACTGCTTCAAAAAGGGTACTGTCTGTGGATCTGATGGCCCATTATTGAACAGACAGACCATTCTCTTGTTCTGAGGCCTCCCTTAATTGTTTTACAACACTGGTTCTCAAACCTGACCTTGCATCAGAATCACCTGGAGGGTTTGCTAAAACACAGATTGCTGGGCCTCAACTCCAGAATTTCTAATTCAGTCAGTCTAGGCTGAAGCCCAATAACTTGCATTTCTTTTTTCTTTTCTTTTTTTTTTTTGAGGAAGTTTTGCCCTGAGCTAACTACTGCCAGTCCTCCTCTTTTTACTGAGGAAGACTGGCCCTGAGCTAACATCCATGCCCATCTTCCTCTACCTTATATGTGGGACGACTACCACAGCATGGCGTGCCAAGCGATGTCATGTCCGCACCCAGGATTCGAACAGGTGAACCCCAGGCTGCCGAGAAGCGCAATGTGCAAGCTTAACCGCTGCGCCACCGGGCCGGCCCCATAACTTGCATTTCTAACAAGTTTCCGGGTGACAACAATGCTGCAGGTCTGGGGACCACACTTTGAAAACCAACGTGCCTAGAAAAAGCTTCTTTGACCGAAGAAACATATTAACGAAGGTGATTTAACAGTTCAAATTTTGCCTTTCAAAGTCTATTTTCACGGAGTCTAAAAAAACCCTCAACTTTAAACCCCACAGATATCATGACTCATAATGTAAATCCGTAAAGTGAGAGGGTAGAACAGCCCTTTCCTTGAACAGTTTCCCAGACCACAAAGGGCCACGAGGGCCCATCACCGAGGCTTGTCTCAGGGAAGGTGGCGGTGCCAGGACGCAGGACTTTCAGTGCTAAAACTGGGATAGCTCCAGGCGAAACCTGATGGCTGGTCAGAGAACTGAAGAAGACACTTTCAAGTAAGTAAATGCAGAAGTGGGTAGCTTGTATTTTAGAACTCCAATTTACTCATCCTTCTCCTTTATTGCCACAAAATATTTAAGGGTCTGATTCACTGATAAATTAAATCAAAGGAAATTAGCATACAATTCTGAAAATAGCTTAATATTTGCCTAGATCTCCTTACTCAAAGGATGATGTATCACGAAGAAAATACACATAAGAAAGAGGTTTAAAAAAATCTTACAGAATAGATTTCATATATTCCTTTCCGTCCTTCATCACATTCACGGCGCACCCAATGTCTATTGAGGTAGGCACAAATTCCATTCAGCACTTTGCTGGAAAATCGATAATCTTCCCACTGCTGAGTGTAGAACTTCAGTACACTCTCATCCATCAAATCTTCTCCGTCCTAAAAGCAAGTTACCAAAGCTTTAAGATGGCTACTCGCCACATGATAAAGACAAAACTGAACTAAAACAAATGTATTACATTAAAATTCATTGATGTGTATTCTAGATGGATTCTTTATTCTGTATACAAAACACACTCATTACGAATTCTCACAAGAATATAGCTCGTGAGGATTAGACTAAAGAGAGACTTTAATAAAAATTCTTTCAACTCAAACTGGAACTTTTTTCATGGTATTAAAAATGCATATATGCTCACAAAAAGAACCTGAACTTTCAGAATTTAAGGGTAATTCCTTTTTATTAACAAATAAGAAATTTACCTCAAAATCATCCTTATTTTTGATATTTTCTCTCTGTTAAAAAATTAATGAAAATGTCCTATTAACAATTTAGATTGTGGGGCCAATACTATCAGATCCTTAATGCATCCTCTTCCTTCATTAAATTTACTTAAAATTATAAAAATTTGAAGTTTTGTGGTAATCGGTTACATTTTTGTAAAAATAAATAAGTGTAATGGCACAGTATTTCTTCTTTAACAAGACCTCAAGAGAAAAAAGTGCATTTACCACAACAATTTTTACTGAGATTTCCATAACTTAAACCACAAATTTTTATTTGAAGGGAACTAACGACGTTTTTCCCATATTAATGACGTCTACAAAGTAGGCACCCTTTGACAACTGCCCATGAGGAAACTGCAGGATGGGAACCAGGCAGCAGCAGGAAAGACTAAAGCTGCTGCCCGGATGGAGGCAGGGAGGCAGGTGCTCCTCCCTCCTGGTGCTCAGGGCCTGGCGAGCCCGGCACGCTTCCGCCTCTGCGTCTTCAACTGCAGCCTAAGAAGCCTCAACAGAACTGAAGCGCGATCAACACGCAAGAGATCCACAAGCCATATGAAAACCTGATTATCTTGATTCAACCAAATCTTTGTTCATTTAACTTTCAATAATAAGAAATGAACTATGAAGCGTACAGCTCAGCTATTCCAGATTATAGTATATGACCTTTTTTAAAATGCAAAAATATCAATGATAGCATGGCTATCAATACTTTGACACAACACAATATACAGTTCCTCACTATAATACTAAAGAATAATGAATTCCAATGCTCACTTTACAAAGTACTGTGAATAAAATATGAAGGACACAGTGGCTTCAGCAAGACATTCTGTTTAGGGGACGTGAGAATGATACTATCTTAGTGACAATTTGTGGTCAAGTGACTGCAGTCCGTTAGACTGATTTTAAGTTTCCAAATACCCTGTAAAACATATTAAGAAAAACAATTTTGGAGCATGCTGGAATTTTTGCCTGTTATCTGTATAAATCAAAAATCTCTGAAATATATACACAGCGCAAATTTCCCAGGGTAGAGAGTATAGATGTCTTCACTCACTCTATATAATATGTGTTGCACCAGGTGAAGGAGCCCTTGCCCATCCTGTGGCTGAATGGAAGGCATCACTCTGCCTTTGCTACAGAGGATGGAGACTGAGGAAGAAAAACGCAGAAGATGAAGGGGAAAAACTCCATCGCTGCCCAAGAGAAAGGCTCAGAGCAGGAGGAACCCACATTCGAAGGCAATGGATGTTCGTAGTGAAACCCATCCTAGCCAAGGGCACAATTTCATCATAGTTCTGAAATACACTACATGACCATGTGTACAAGGCAAGATTATATCAGAAAAATATGATTACCAACGGCTGGATAACCTTATGATCATTTACACATTTTGATACAGAACAGCACACTATGTTCAAAATACAATATAGGTAATTTGAATTCATAATAATATGCTTTAAATTAAAAGGTTCACTCATTTCTAACAACCAAATACAAAATGGTTAGTAATTTAAGGAAAGTACTGTTAGGATGTGAGGTTATCAAAAACTTCTAACTTAACAAATAAAAACCAGAATACGGTTTATGGAGGTTTCATCCTCATAAGAGGCTAAAGACTAAGCAAAGAGCAAAACCTATTCACGCATGTGGCAATGTCAACATGAACAAATGACAGTGAAAGACTGAGCATTTAAGTTAGAATCATTATTTTACTACTTTTTTTACATCCTATTATAAACGCTCAGGATACGTATAAAATGTCTTACCTTAAGAAGATTTGTCAAGTAATTCTTCAAAAATTCTTTAAGTCGTTTGTATAATTCCAAGCCAACAAACTGAGCTCCCCCAGGTGTCTGTCCCTTCTTTGATTTAGAAGGAGGGACGCCAGCCCCTCGCGCTTGGTTTGACTGGTGAACACTTGTGCAGTAGTTATAAACGTGACTTGGAGAAAAGTTAAGGAAATCAATGTGCGTTATCAAAGTCAACAGTGACTGATACAAACATATTTTCTTATAAAATATTTCAGGATCAATGTTTCCAATGTATCAGCAAAACCTGTTAAAACTACAGTGGAAAAAAGATCCCATTCACATACCAATAAAGCTCAACGTCAACCAGCCCCATTCACAAGCTCGTCCGCAGGCCTGGAGAGCAGCCAGCCCGAGGAGGATGGAACATTTTGCAGGAAGGTCGTCAAGAAAACACTGGCTCTTCTAGATCATCTAATGCGTTTACCTTGTGGAAAATTATCCTGAGAGTGTATCAGAAGGCATGAAAAGAATTGGGAACTGGTGCAAAGGAAAGGTTGCAAATGAAAAGAAAAAAGCAATTACCTATTTTAGGAAAAACCAAAAGCTGTAACCATAGTCTATTACGATGCTTAGCTATGAGTATTTCCAAAGCACTCGTTATAAATATCAAAACAACCAAGTTTTATTTTTAAAAATTATTTATAAATGGATTTAAACAAAGCTACACTTTGAGCATGAAGTACAAAAAGCAGAAGAAATGGCAGTGCCAGAGACCAAGGCCTCTTGCTACAATGGAAAGTCACAGATGTCTAAAACTGATCAATCACAAAAGCACAGAGCACAGGCGCTACTGAGAAGGACAGAGATGTGTAACGAACAGAAGAAACGGCTAAGGACTAACGTCTGAAACAGCTGCCTCTGGGGAGGGGGCGGTACAGAGAAAGGGGAAACGGGCCAACAAGGCAGAGAACCACTCTATTTTGTTATAAACTTTAATACTATTTCAGTTTACCTGCATTTATTTCACTTTGATAAAATTAAGAGAAAGACTGATTCAGACAAAGATCAATAAAATATTCTGGTGTATTTAAGAAGTTACTATACAAAGATATTTCAAGTCAGTGGGTAAAAACAGATTATTCAATAAATGGCATTATGGCAAGAGGTGATTTAAAAAAATATTCCATATTCCAAAATATATTACAAATGGACTAAGAATAAAATTTACAAACTGAAACCATAAAACCAAGAAAATACATATGAACATTTCCCTGATCTCATGCTGGAGAAGGCCTTTCTAAGCAAGTCATATAAATATTTAATCTGAAATTCTGAAAATATTTTAGTAAAAAATCTTTGACAAAGAGTTACTATCTTTAATAAACTATGGTAATTTAAAACAATATGAAAAAACTAATCTCTATAGAAACACGGCCAAAGTATTCCAACAGAAAATGCAAAGGCTAAAGGAAGCGCATATTAGTACCCAAAAACCTAAAAAAAAATCCTCAACCTCAGTAGTAATGAAAGAACTATGCCTTAAAACAATGAATCACCTTAAGTATTTCTAACAAATGTAGAGAGAATTGCAGATCACAATACACAGCGAACTCTTGTAAACTCAGGATCCAGCTTGGACAAATCTTACTGTATTCCCACACTTGTCTCATTCCATCCCAATCTTCCCCTCAACTTTTTACAAAATGAAACAGTGTGCTTTATAACTGACATGCTATGTACTCCTCCCTAGTCCCACTCCTCCTTTTTCCTAGGGGCAAATATCTCCATGACTTGGTGTATATCATTCCTGTGACTATGTTTATATTTTACTGTGTAACTACATACCAAGTTATTTTGCATGTTTTCAAATTTTAGATTACACAAATTGTAATCACCATTGTAACTGTAATTATAGTAGGTTGTACATTTGCTTCTGCCATTTGATCTGATAACATTTGAGACAGCTACAGCTGTATGTAATGTGCTGTATAATAGAGATTTAGAATAATTTATCCATTCTCTCGTTGATATGCCCTGCTAGTGATCATTTTGGTGGGTCCCAATTTTTGGCATGATTCTACTCTATTTTTCTTTTAAATCTGATCTTTACATTGAGGTTTCTAATCCACCTGGAGTAAACTTGTATATAATATGAAGAAGAGTAATTTTCTATTTCTCTTCATAGATAATGAATGGTTCACAGACAACATAGTAAATGGTCTATCCTTTCCCCACTATATGTATTGCTACTTCTAGAAAACTGTCCACGTCAGTGAAGTTTTCAAGTATACTGCCCAGTTGTCTTCTCTTTAGAAAAAAAAAAAAAAATCCCTGCTTAATTGTCCCCTTATTTATTTTAAATATTTTTTATGATTAATTTTGCCAGAGGCTTGTCTATTCGTCTTTTTAAAGAATCAGCATACGATTTATTAATTTTCACCACTATCTTTCTGGGTTTTTTTGCTGAGGAAGATTTGCCCTGAGGTAACATCTGTGCCAGTCCTCCTCTGTTTCTTTGCATGTGGGACGCCTCCACAGCACAGTTGGTGAGTAGAGTTAGTCCGCACCAGGGATCCAAACCCACAAACCTGAGCGTCGAAGCGGAGTGTGCACAACTTTAGCCACTCGGCCCTGGGGCTGGGCCCTATTTGTGTTCTTTTTAATTTGCTTCTTTCTTCACATTTGTTCTCTTTCTATAAATGCTTGTTTTGATTGATTAGTTTGTAATTTCTCCTCTTTGTTCTTCTTAACATAAGTATTTAAAACTACAGATTTTCTGCTCCACACCACTTAGGCTGCATCACCTAAGTGTAATATGTATTTTCCTTATTCAGTTATATTTTCTTTTTTCCATTATTAGTTCTCTTAAGAATAATTTAGAATTTTTAAGATTTACAAAGTATTTTTTTAACTTAATAAATCCCTTAATTTCATTTTAAAATTAATCAATGTTATCCTTTTGATACAGTTTCTTTAAAATGTGATAAGGATTTGTAGCTGAATATGTGATTTTTTTTCCCTGAGGAAGATTTGCCCTGAGGCAACATGTGTTGCCAATCTTCTTCTTTTTGTGTGTGAGACACTGCCACAGCACAGCCACTGACAGATGAGTGGTGTAGGTCCCCATCTGGGAACCGCACCCAGGCCACCTAAGTGGAGCACACCAAACTTAACCACTAGGCCACTGGGGCTGGTCCTCTGGTGATTTTCTTTACATGTCCTTGAAAAGAATGTCCATTCTCTAACTGTTAGATACAGGGACCCTTTAGAGCAAACTGATCAATTCTGTTGTTTGAATCTTCTATACTGTTAGCGATTTGTCTGTTTATTAATTACTGAGAAATTTTTATTGAAACTGCCCGAATTACGGCTTTGTCAATTTCTCTTAAATTCTCTAAAATATTTCATATATTTTGAGGCCCTGTTAACAGTTATGCAAATTTGGAATTATATTCCTGGGGAATTGTTCTTTTGATCATTAGGAAGTAACCGTGTTTATTCCTAACAATAGTGCCTTTGAAATCTATCACATATGATGTTAACATGGTTATTCCTCTTTTGATTAGAATTTACTTTAAATACCTATACTCCACCTCTTTACTTTCAACTTTATGTCTCCGTTTTGGTGTGTCTACTGTAAACCATCACAGCAAAATTCATTAAAAAAAAATTGAGTCTGATAGGCAAGTTTGGTTTTAAGATTATATTGTTTTATATTGCTATTTGGATTAATTTCTACCATCTTATTTTGCATTTTCTATTTTAGTTCTTTTTCTCCATGCTTCTTTTCTCCCCTTCTTTTAGATCAATAATTTCCTTGTTCCACTGTAGCTCTTTTATTATGTTGGAGTTATACATTTTATTTGTATTCTTGCAATAGTTACCTTCAAATTTGACATGCATATTTTGCCTTTCACCAATTATGGTAAATTCTCAGGTAATCTCCTCTCTAAACATTTCTGATCTCCTTTCTATTTTCTTCCAGTTTTTCTACTACATGTATGCTGAATATTTTCATGTCACCTCCCATATCAATTTATATCTTCAGTTATTTTCCATCACTTTACCTTTGTTAAACTTTCTAATTTTTCTTGATCTACCATTTGGCTAAGTGATTCTCTTTCAGCTGTGTCAAATTTACTGTTTAATGATTTCATTTTACATTTGTAGAATTTCCCTGTTTCTTTTTAAAATGTCTTTTCTTTCAGTGTTTTGCTCCTTTATATTTCTGTTGCTTTTATGTCACTTACTGTTTCTGACAAACTTAAGAGATGTTCTCTAACGAGACCTTTGTGTTAAGTTCCTGAGGCTCTAATTCTGCAGTTTGTTCTATGTGCTGACTTGTTCTGGTGGACTCTCCCCTCCGCTTTGTAACTTTTTTTATAACCACTCATTTTCAGAGGAGCTTTCACATTAATTTCCCAGCTTGGGGAAATCTCCCAACAAGCTGGCAATACAAACTAAAACCCCAAACACACCCAAGGTGACAAATTCTCATGACAGACTTTCCCCACTCCTCTCACATCCAGAACTCAGCTCAAACCACTGTCCTAGTTGCGTCCCTGGGAGAGTGGGTCGATTGTGTCCCAGTTCGCCTTATCACTAAAGACTCCCATGGAAATGGCAGCTCCACCCCTCTCCTTGCCCAGGCACAAGGCTGTCTCCTTTTCTGTGTGGCCTCTGTCTTCCAGCCCACCCTTCATACCCAAATCCACAAGCTGCCACACAGAGGCTCATAATTTTTACCTAGCATCCAGTTCTAGGTGTTTGGTTCGAGAGAATTTTTTAGGTTATCTAGCTCACCTGACTAGTTACTTGGCAATATATTAATCTCCAGCTATTAAATTAACAAAGGTCTTTAAAAAAAAACAATTAAACTCATAATAGCCAAAATGCAGGAAAATGGGAGCTTCTATCCGTTAGGGGACAGAGTGTACACTGTTACAATTTTTCTGGAATAAAATACGGAAATATTCAAAAGCCTTAAAGTGCATTCTTTTTGATACAGCAATTATACTCATAAGCATTTATCATAGAGAAATTATCATGGAAATACACAAATACTTAGCTAGCAAACTATCACAGCAATGGTCACAATGGCAAAGAACTTGTAACAATCTATTCATCAAACACAGGGAATTACTAAACACATTGCTTGAGGCATCTGAGGACACAGTATGCAGCTTTTAAGAACGTCATAGAATATAGAGTGGTTATAAAAACTGCAATATATTTACCAAATTTCATCTAAGACACCAATTATAATACGTATCATTACTCTAAGTACCATCAAGAAAAGAAAATGCTGAGGTAGCCCAGTGGCGTAGTGGTTAAGTTCACGCGCTTTGCTTTGGCTGTCCAGGGTTCGTGGGTTCCGATGCTGAGTGCAGACCTACACACTGCTCATCAAGCCAAGCTGTGGCGGCATCCCACATACAAAATAGAGGAAGACTGGCACAGGTGTTAGCTCAGGGACAATCTTTCTCAAGCAAAAAAAAATACTAATAATAAAGAAAAGCAAATCCTGCCAATTAAAATATGACATGATGTATTCTTAGATGGAATTTTTCTATTTACTAAGTGATTAGCAGTTTAGACTTAAAAAGATCTATCATGACACTCTCATAAGTAGATAAAGGAAAGTTAAATCAATTGGTTAAGACATTCCTAAAAGGTTTTACATAGTCTCACTTCTGAATCTTTATGACTCCCGTCCTGTCCTCTGGACCACTAAGTGTGTGAGCACTGCCTAAGAGGAGTCCACAGCTGATGACAGGATTTTCTTCTAACCTGCTCCCAACCATTTTGTAAGTTTTCATCCTGAGCTTGGTTGATATCAAAAGGTTTTTTCTTTTGGGGTAGATTCTTCAAACGGTCCTTAAATGGTTTGCTGACAGAAAGAATATGGGGGCAGTCAAGTTTGCACAGGTGCAGTAATGACAACCATGCCCTGACACCTGACGAAGTAATGTACTCTGCTACTCACTTGAGGATGCACTCAGCCCGAGAATCAATTAACTGTGGTACGTTCATAGACCGATATGGAGAAACGATAAAAAGACATGAATAATGAAGAGAGTAACTGAGAAAATAGCATTTTAGTATGGTCCTTTTTAGACATGTAGATAAAAGCTTACGTATCTGTCCAGACATTAATAGCCACTACTTCTAGAGAGCAGGGCTGGGGGCATTTTTAAAAACTTTTTAACCAGAGTTCTTTCTTCTTCACCAAGTATTTTTTGTAGACGAAAGGCCAGTGCACAGAACACACTCTCTTCCCACCATTACTTCCTCCCAACCTCAGCTCCTCAAAGAGGACCCTGACAGAATGCAAGGAACCCGGGCCTCACAGAAAAGACCAAAGGCACGATTTTAATGGAAGGGAAACCTCTTAAAAGCCATTTTAAAGTTTCTACCCAGAGCTTAACTCCAGTCATTCCCAAATTAGCATCACCCTCACCGTTACCCAAGCAGGCATGGAAAGCATTAAGACAGTAGTGGCTAGAGATCTTAGAGGTTAGAAGATTTCCTGCTTTACAAAATTTAGGTTTTCTTCTATCAACCTATGCCTAAGTTAGATGAAATAATGCACAGGAACTTATAGCAAGAGTGCTGTGATCCACCCCTCCTCAGCCACAGCAGCAACCACCTTTAACTGTGTCCCGACTTTATTCATTGTTCAGGCGGACGTGCATGTGTCTCGCCCATTGTTCAGGTGGATGTGCATGTATCTTGAAATCATATGCCTGAACTGTTCTTTGACTAGTCAACTTTGCATAAGTTACTGACTTCTGCTGACAGAAAATACACCTCATTTCCACCCCTACCTCCGCTCTGCCCTCATCTCAATCTTCATGTCACTGTAGAGCCTGTATTAGTTGCTGCTGAAACTTTCAGTTACACTTAAACTTTGGTTCCGCTGCTAAAACCAAAGTAACCACATTTCTGGCAGATAGTAACTATAAGCTGGAAAAAATATAAAAGCAACTGTCTGAAAGCACCAAAGCAAGGCTTATACTGAAGGTATCCTAGTCTTAAAAGAAGGGAACAGCAAAATCCAATATTGCTGACATAAAAAGAAACAGGGAAATGAGACATTCTCAAGAGGAGAGAGAATCAACAGAGACCAACCTGGAGATAACCCAAATGTGGAATTAGGAGACAGAGTTTAAAGCAATTATTAGAGCTATACTCAAAGATACAAGGGAAAATATGCTAATAAATGAAAACTGCAGTAAAAACAACAGAAACTATGAAAAAACCGAAATAAAAAATTCTGGAACTAAAATACATTATTATCTAGAATAAATTCTTTATTGGATGGGCTTGACAGCAAAATGGAGATAAGAGTCATGAAGACAGACCAACAAAAATGATCAATTCTGAAGAAGAGGGAGAGGAGAAAAAAGAAAAACCTACTGAAAACCAAAGGGGAGAAAAGGGAGAAAAAGTCTTGGAAACAGACAGGGAAAAGTTACTCGTAACATACAGGGAAAGAATTCAAATAAGCACTAACTTTCCACGAGAAACTACAAAGGCCAGAAGACAGCAGAATAATATCTTTAAATGTTGGAGGAAAAAAACCCCAACAATTCAAAATTCTTTATCCGGTGAAAATATTCTTGAGAAATAAAGGGGAAATAAAGGTATTTTCAGATAAACTAAAACTAAGGGACTTTACATAGTACAGACATGCATTTTAGGGGAAAGGAACTGACACTAGATTCCACCAATCTTGGGTCTTCAGAAAGGAAGGAAGAGCACCAGAAACAGTAAATAGCTGGGTAAATATAAAAGACTATGTTTCTCAATTCTTTAACATACAAAGGGTGGTTTAAAATCAAAAGCTAGAATATTGTGCTGTGGGTTTTACAACACACGTAGCTGTAACCTGAAGGAGGGGGAGGGGACAGTAAACGGAGCTCTACAGCTACAAGGCTTCCACATTTTCTGTGACCTCACACAATATTACTTTAAGTAGCATGCTAAAATAGAAAAAAAGGATGTACACTGCGATCCCTAGAGCAGTAACACACACACAGACACATGGCACAGAAGCCTAGCTAAAAAGCCAACAAATACGTTAAAAAACAGTTCTGGAAAATTTCAAATAATCCAAAAGAAGGGAGGAAAGCAGGAGTGAAGAAGTTGTTTTAATTTAGTTTTTTTGTTTTTAAAGATTGGCACCTGCGCTAACATCTGTTGCTGCTTTCTTTTTTCTTCTTCTCCTCCCCAAAGCCCCCTAGTACATAGTTGTATATTCTAGTTGTAGGTCCTTCTGCTTGTGCTATGTGGGACACTGCCTCAGCGTGGCTTGATGAGTGGTGGCAGGTCCGTGCCCAGGATCCGAACCGGTAAAACTCCAGGCCACCGAAGTAGAGTGCATGAACTTAACCACTTGGCCACGGGGCCGGCCCCAGAAATTTTTTTAAGGGGCAGAAAAAAATGATAAAATCGTAGGCCTAAAATCAACCTGTTAACACTTATAATAAATGTTAATAGACTAAAATCGGCAAACAAAAGGCAGAGAGGATCAGAAGAGACAAAATACCAAGACCACTCTATATGCTGTTACAAGAGAATTTAAATATGAAGACAGGTTGAAAATAAATGGAGAGAAAAAGATCATCATGCAAACACTAAGCATAAGAAGGCTGCAAAGGATATAACAATGCCAGATAAAACGGACTTCAAGAAAACAAAATACTACCAAAGAGGGGCATTTCATAATACTAAAAGGGTCACTTTACTAAAAAGACAATCTATAAATGTAACAGAGCTTCAAAATACATCAAGTAAAATTTAACAGAATTAAAGGGAGAAGGAGATAATTCCACAATCATGAGATTTTAACATTTTTCTCTCAGCAACTAGACCAAGAGGACAGAAAGAAATCAACTGTGACATAGATGACCCAATAACGCCATCAATCACTTCACCTAATTCTAGATATTGGTAAACTGTCTCTCTGGAAGAAAAAAAGAAAGAAGCCCTGATGTGTAGCCTTTGCAGCTATCAGGATACAATGCTCCCACCCTGGCCGATTTCAAGCTCCCAACATTACATTCTGAACAGGGAGCTGAGGAGAGAGGTACAAAATCATCTCCTACAAGCTGATATAATCCTGCTCCAGTGCACCACTTTCTGCACCCAACAAATGCACATTCTTTCCAACAGCACATGGTACGCTCACCAAATAGGCTACTCAAATGGCCCTCAACAGACTTGAAAGGACTGAAATCACAGAGTTTGTTCTCTGACCAAAATGGAATTCAACTAGAAATCCGTAACAATGAGCTACCCTGGAAAACTCCAAATATTTCTAATTAAACAACACATTTCTATAAAATCCAAGGGTCAAAGAAGAAATAACAAGGAAAATTATGTTTTGAACTAAATGATAATGAAAATACAACATACTAAAATTTGTGAAATGAAGCTAAAAATCCTCACAAATAAATTTATACCTTTAAATACTTACATTAGAAAAGGCAGGAGGACGATATTATTAGGATGGCGATACTCCCCAAATTGACCTACAGATTCAATGCAACCCCTATCAGAATCCCAGGTGACTTCTTTGTAGGAAGTGACAAGCTAATTCTAAAATTCATACGGAATTGCAAGTGACCCAAAACAATCTTGAAAAAAAAAATTGGAGAATTTATACTTCATAATTTCAAATCTTACAAAACTACAGTAATCAGGACAGTGAGGAGTGGCATAGGATAGACATATAGTTCAATGGAACAGAACTGAGAATCCAGAAATAAACCCATGCGTCTACGGACAACTGATTTTTGACCAAAGTGCCAAGACCATTCGATGGGGAAAAAATGGTCTTTCAACAAATGGTGCTCGGACAACTAGACAGCCACATGCAAACGAATGAAGTTGGACCTCCTAGCTCATACTATATATAAAAATTAACTCAAAATGGATCCAAGACCCAAATGTAAGAGCCAAAACTATGAAACTCTTATAAGAAAATATAAGAGTAAATTTCAGGATCTTGGATTTGGCAAGGGATTTTTAGATATTCACCAAAGGAATAAGCAACCAAAGAAAAAAATAACTGAATTAGACTTTATTAAAATTTAGAACTTTTGCGTGTCAAAGAATACAATTAAGAAAATAAAGAACTCTTACAACTCAATAATAAAAATTCAACCCAATTAAAAAATGGGCAAAGGATCTGAAGAGACATTTCTCTAAGGAAGGTATAAAAATCATCAACAGACACATCATTAGTCAAAAGGGACATACAAATCAAAGCCACAATGAGACACCACTTCACACCCAATAGGATGTTTAGAATCAAAAAATCAAATAGTAAGTATTGGTCAGGATGTGAAGAAATTAGCAACTGCTGGTGGGCAAGTGAAATGGTACAGCCACTTTGGGAAACAGTCTGGCAGTGCTGCAAATGCATAAACATAGAGCTACCATCTTACCCAGAAATTCCACTCCTAGGTAACTACCCAAGAGAAATGAAAACACACATTCATACAAAAACTTACTCACAAATGTTTAGAGTAGCACTATTCACAAGAGTGAAAAGGTGGAAACAACACACTGGCCATCAATTGACAAATGGATAAACAAAATATGGTGTGCCCATAGTGGAATGTTATTTGGCCACAAAAATCAATGAAACAATGCTATAAGATGGATGAAGCTTGAAAATATTATGGTAAGTGGAAAATTCCAGTCACAAAACATCGCGTGTATTAGTCTACTCAGGCTGCCATAACAAAATACCACACACTGAGTGGCTTACACAACAGAAATTTATTTTCCCACAGTTCTGGAGGCCAGAAGTCCAAGATCAAGGTGCCATCAGGGTTGGTTTCTGGTGAGGACTCTCTTCATAGTATCTCTTCCTCTTCCTATAAGGACACCAATCCTATAGGATTAGGGACCCATCTTATGACTTTGTTAAATCTTAATTATTGCCCCAAAGGCCTCATCTCCAAATACTACAAAATTGGGGCGAGGGCTTCAACATATGAATTTTGGGTGCATAAAGTTCAGTCTGTAACACCATATATTATATGATTCCATTTACATGAAATGTTCAGAATAGACAAATCTGTGGAGATAGAAAGTAGACTAGTAAGGGGTGGAGGAAATAAGGGGGTGATAGCCAAAGGATACAGGGTTTCTTTTGGAGATGAAGAAAATGTTCTAAAATTGAATGTAGTGATGGTTGAACATATCTGTGAATATACTAAAACCATTGAAATGTACACTTTAAATGGATGAATCGTATGGCATGTGAATTATATCTCAATAAAACTGTTATTTTAAAAAGCCAATGTAATCTCAATTGTAATCCCTGCAGTTTTTAGCACAGAAACTGACAAGATGAAAATAAAATTTAGAGAGAAAGGCAAAGCACCTAGAATAGTCAAAATAACCTTGCGGGAGGGAGAGGAGAGGAGAACAAAGTTGGATGACTCATACTACCTGACTTCAAGAGTTTTCATAATGCCACAATAATTCAGAAATCACAAAAAACAAAAACACCAACCAATATCCCAAATAAACACAGATATAAAAATACTTCACAAAATATACACAAATCAAACTACTAATTTCTTCAGGATGGATGTAGGTCAATGATGATTCTAAAAATAGAACTATATGTTTATATATTGTCATTTAATTTTCACAAAGGCATCAAATAAACCCATTCGAGAAACATATTTTCAACAAATGATGCTGGAATAATTGGAGAGCCACACAGAGGAAAATTAACCTCAAGTCCTATCTCACACCATACACAAAAGTTAATTCAAGATGATCATACACCTCAAGGTAAAAGCCGGAACCACAAAGCTTCAAGAGGAAAATACAGTATCCTTGTTATCTAAGCAAAGGTTTCTTGTAAGTCACAGAAGACAGCTATAAAAGAAAAATCTAACAAATAAATTAGGTTTCCTCAAAATAAAAAATATCTGCTCACCCAAAGGCACCATTAAGAAAAAGAATAGCAAGCCTCAGATTGGGAGAAAATATTAGGAAAACATTATCTGACAAAACACTAGTATCCTAAATATATAAAGAACTCCTACAACAGAATAAGAAGTACATTAATCCAAAAATGGGGGGGGGGGGGGGGAAAAAGATTCAGATACTTTAAAAAGATGGCATACAAATGGTCAACTAGCACATGAAAAGGGACTCAGCATCATTAATCATTAGGGAAATGCAAGAAAATCACCAGACCCCCACAAGAATGGCTAAAATTAAAAAGACTGACATACCATGTATGGGAAAAAATTGTGGAACCACCAGATCTTTTCTCAAACATTGCTCATATGAGTTCAAAATGGTACAGCCACTTTGGAAAAACAGCTTGTCAATTTCTTATAAAGTTAAACACACTATTACCATACAATCCAGCAATCTCATTGCTATGTATTTACCTAAGAGAGATGAAAACATTATGCCCACAAAAAGATCTGCACTTGGATGTTCATAGTAGCTTTATTCATTATAGCCAAAAACTGGAAACAGTCTAGGTATCTATCATTAGAAGAATGAATAAAGAAACTGTGATATTCGTACAATGGAATATTACTCCACAATAAAAACGGACACACTATTGATACTCACAATAATATGGACAAATCTCAAAAACATCCTGAGTTCAAGCAGCGTTACACGAAGGAGTAAATACTCTATACTTTCCTTTAGACTAAGTTCTAGCACAGACCAAACTAAACTATGGTGGTTGCCTTGAGGGAAGCCAAGTTTAACCGGGAAGCATAAAGCAATTTTGTGTGGTGATGATAATGTTCTATATCTTGGTAGGGCTTTGTGTAACACAGGCAAATAAGATAGACAAAATTTATCTAATGGAAACTATAAACAAATATCAAACTTTGATGATGTACATGCTTAAGTATTTAGGCAGAAGTGTATTGATGTCTACAACTTACTGTGAAATGTATCAGATAAGATGGATGGATGGCTAGAGGGATTCAGAACAAATAAATATGTGATTAAGCAAGTACAGTAAAATGTTAATTGTAGAATATGAGTCTTCACGATAAAATTCTTTTAACTTTTCTGTATGTGAGATTTTTTGTAATAAAAGGTTGAAAACTCCAAGACAAATAAAATACAACTTTCAAAACAAAACATACAAACATTTGAACCTCTGATGTCATCAGCCAAAGACAATTAGAAATGCTTTATTACCTAAAATCAAAAGCAAAGATACAAAACCAGTCGTTTATGAAACCACTGAACAAATGCTTGAGTCCTTTCATTAAGACACATATAAACGATGCTCTTGGCTAATGATGTGTGATAGGCTAATCGTGTATGGTCAGAGTCTAGCTATTTCAATATTTGAAGCTGCTAAATTAGATTGATCTTCCTGAACTGTGCCTCTTCCTAGGATAGCTTAGGGCTCTTGACATGCCCTATACGTCACTCGTGGTAATTTAAGGCTAGGTTTCACTCTTCACACCCATGGTCTTAATTTCGGCAACAATCACAACACTCTCCGGTCTTCTAGCTCCTAGACCTGTTCTCTAGACCTACTGGGCAATACCAGTCCATGAACTTCACCCTTCTCTCTTAAATTCAGTCCACAAATTCTTGGATATCTCTTAGTTCTTTGTGCACAGAAATTTCATGATTTTTTTCCCCTGGTAGTGATCTTTCTTTTCATTATTTTGGGCACTAGAGATTTAGCATCTTCAGTTTGGGGAAATTATTTTATATTCTCACTCTATAACAATATTATAAATTTTTTAAAATCTCCTGCTTTTTCTCTAGGACTCCTAACAATCGGGTCTTAGGCGTCCCGGGGTACCTGTTGGTCTCCAAGCTTCTTGCCCTTTTATTTTACTTCGAACTGTTCTTCCAGCTCTTCTATCACGCTTATTTTTAAACTCTGAGGCACCATGCCAAATGTGACTTTCATCACAGCATCCTGTTCCTAATCTACTGCTGTAACAAGAAGCTTCTCATATCTGACAATGTAAATTTTTAAAATATTTTCTTTTGTTCCCTGCATTATCAGTTTCTTCCTGTTCCCTTTTATTTTGTTTATTCTGTTCTTTCATACAACTATTGATCCTTAGTACTCATAATGACATGGCACTAAAAAACCAACTGGAAACATCATTGGCCTGTATGTGACTGGTGGGCCACAGTTTTGGGCGACTCACTGGGAGCTGGCCATTTCATTGCCATATCCTTTCACGTCAATAAATGAATTTATTTTTCAGGGCTGTTTAGTTTTTCCAGAGAAGAACTGGTCTGCTTCCAGCATCACCACCAGTATTTTGATATGGAATTGGGGACCCATCACTCTAAATGCTAACTTTTTTTTTTTTTCCAGATTGGCACCTGAGCTAACATCTGTTGCCAATCTCTTTTTCTTCTTCTTCATCTCCTTCTTCTCCCCAAAGCCCCCCAGTACACAGCTGTCGATTCTAGTTGCAGGTCCTTCTAGTTGTGTTATGTGGGATGCCACCTCAGCATGGCCTGATGAGCAGTGCTAGGTCCACGCCCAGGAGCTGAACCGGCGAAACTCTTGGCTGCTGAAGTACAGCGTGTGAACTTAACCACTCAGCCACGGGGCCAGCCCCTCTAAATGTTAACTTTCTATCATAGCAACTGTTGATAGTTCCTATTTATGCCAACCTGTGCAAGGCCTCCTGTCCTCAAATTTCTGAGATGGTCCCATACAGTGTATTCTAAATACAAGCAACAAGTCTTCTGCCTGGGCCATAGGCTCTTGGCTGCCAAGTGCCCTGTACTTGGGAGGAGGAGATGACAGACTTTTGATTTCACAGATTTTGACTCTCTCTCTCATCTCCCAAGTACTGCCCAGTCTCGCACCTCCCACTTCTGCCAAACTGGAGCCTTCAGATCCCAAGCTTCTCTGGTCCCGCAGGGCCAGTGGCTCTCTTGCCAGCATCCTCTGAGTACCTTCTAAATGCAGGCTTCGTATACCTTGGTAATCAGAACCCTGCCATCTACTTTTCAACTTCCAAAAAACATTGCTGAATTCTCATCTATGATGTCTGTTCTTTATCTTCATGATTTAAAAAGTATTATACTATAATTTTAGTGATGTCACAAACGGGAAAGTCAAACATAAAATTCCATGTTTTAACCAGAAGCCCAGTAATTTGGTCCTTTTGTTTTCTATTTCTATCACCACCACCTAGTTTAAAACTTACACAATGTCATACTTGGATTACTACTAAGACCAAGTTGGTCTCTCTATGCCTTTGATTCCTTTCCTGTGTTAATCTCATTTGGTGTCCAGATTAATCTTCCTAAAACTTGTTTACATCAAGTCATTAGTTCTCAAGTCATATATCCATCTCTGTGGACCTACAACATCTTTTTTATTTAAACAAGTGCAAACTCAGCTGGTATTCAAGGTATCCAACCTAGTTAAACTAACCAGCTCATCTAGTCATTCTTATATTATCTACTCAAGCTAGCCAACACCATGTCCTCTAAAAGTGCTACTTCCCACTTTCACTTTCATCTTTCTCCCTCCAGCAAAACTCTCAAGACTTTCATCCCTTTTTTCCTCCTTACCTATACTCATCCTTGGAGGTCCACATAAATTCTACTATTCAGGAAATTTTCCAACCTTGGCGGTGTAAAATCTTTCTCCCTCCTCTGCAATATGAGCTATCCGCACTACCCACCATATCCTTCCTAATTAACGAAAGGAGACTGTCAGAATCTCCCATCGTAACTATTCCATCAAACACGGACATGTATGGATCCTCCACTTCATTTATGAGGTATTTGAGATAACTTATAAGAATACCTAGGGGCCAGCCCAGTGATGTAGTGGTTGGGTTCGCAAGTTCAGATCCCAGACACAGACCTAGCACCACTCGTCAAGCCACGATGTGGTGGCGTCCCACACAAAATAGAGGAAGATAGGCAGAGATGTTAGCTGAGGGCCAATCTTCCTCAAGCAAAAAGAGGAGGACTGGCAACAGATATTGCTCAGGGACAATCATCCTCACACACACAAATATAATAATAATAATACCTAAAATGTAACAGAAAAATAAAAAATATAAGCCAGAATAAATATCTACAGAACAATAAAATAGGATACAAAATTACAACATCCAAGGCATAATCCTAAAATTTACCTAAGCAAATTGACCTATGAATTATTAGAAATAAACATATTACACATTTGGAGGGCTAGCTGCCAAACTAGTTTTGGTTTCAGAGTATTTATCTTCAGCATTTCTAACAGCATTTAGGTAACAGAACCAACTGTTAAGGCAATTCCTATTTCTGACTAAAGTGCAAATATTATCAAAGTAATCAAAGAAAAATGAATTTTCCTACTGTCTCTAACAAAGATGCTTATTTCCAGATCACAGAGGAACAATTACAAGTGGTTAGCTAGAAGCTAAAAATGATACGATGCCAGGAGACCATTTCTGTCCACTCACAGAGATGTTTCAGAGCAAGTTCTCCATAGGTGGCTAGGAGACACAAATGACATGTGGATGAAAGGACATGTACTTTGCTCTGGGCCTTTTTGGGCTTCTAAAATTTAACAACAGGATTGATTATCCAAAAAACAAAAATTAGGGGCTGGCCCCATGGCTGAGTGGTTAAGTTCGGGCACTCCACTTAAGCGGCCCAGGGTTTCGCTGGTTTGGATCCTGGGTGCGGACATGGCACTGCTCATCAGGCCACGCTGAGGCAGCGTCCCACATGCCACAACTAGAGGGACCCACAACTAAAAATATACAACTATGTATTGGGGAGATTTGGGGAGAAAAAAGGAAAAATAAAATCTTAAAAAAAAATTACATTTTAAAAACCCCCCAAATGGATCCACTCTTGAGTTCATGTAGTTTTTCCTATAAATAGTTTTAATCCACAAAACGAGTAGCTGTGTCCAACTGCAGAAGAGCTCAGCCTAAAGCCCGGCTACTCCTCACATGAAATACTGGCCAGGGGAACCCGTACCTGCCTTTTTCTTCAAGAGGAAACAGACACAAAGTTTATATGGAAGGTACTAACAGGCGTATACTTTTGGAGGAGTAGTGGGCCAGCTTTTACAAAAGAAAGGCACCAACTGTGCTCTCAATCCAGGCTGAGTCAGCAGAAAGGCAAGGACCACAGCCTACACAGCCGGCTGGGACAGACCCTGCGGAGTTCTGACGACACACGATCTTCACTTCGTACTTGTTTATCTTAGCTCTAAACCAATTACACTATGTGGGGAAACGTTATCAGAAAAGGAAAACGCAGAGTGTTAATGTGTATCAGGAGCTGCCGGAGGGAGTCATATACTGAGGGGACCCAGTCCTTGCTCACCCCTCACTGGTGTGAGACCTGAGGAAAAGGCCCCCCTGCAGTATTTCAAGGGCCTCACCTGGAAGGGCAGGGCGAGCCAGGTCCCTGCAGGACTCAAGAGCTGCTCTCTCAGTCGGAGCCGGGCTCCTCCTGCTGCTCCCCTCCCCGAGACCACACTGACACCGGCCACTCCAACACAATGCGTCTTCACAAATCACTGACTTTGGCTGACGAGTATAAAAACTGAATAAACATGACTAAAATTTAGAAGAAAAATGATCACATCTAAAATTATTTGTAAAGCAAAAACCATTAAAATAAATAGGAGGTAAAGTTAAATATAGCAATTAAGAGCAAACGAGGAAAAGAAAAAGCATCAAGAGGTAAAAATAAACTAAAAATCTAAAAGGCCATAAAATAGAAGCTTCAGTCAGCAATCAATGGGTTAGTTTTACACTAAGGCAGTCAGAATCTAACAAACCCTCATATTTGACTTAAACTCTGAGGTTCCTTTCAAAAGGTTCCCTGGGAGAGGTCCTCTGGCAACACAGCCCCAAGCAGAGGGCAGAGGACCATGTGAGTGGCTGGCTGGGGTCCCCGAGGTCTGCCCAGGCCTCTCACGTGACACACGGGCAGGTGAGGCAGTGGGGTAGCCTGAGTAAAGAGCCCAGCCAGGCCCGCCTCCAAGAGAGGTGACAACTCTTCTGTCACCCGGAACCATTTAATCATTTGCCAAGGCTTACGGTTTGCATGACTGGTAGGGACACGTCGCCGTGAAAGGGGTTGCAGCAGATGCAAAGATGTGCAAGGCAAAGTCACACAGGCTCATCTTTCTATGGACGCTGCCCGAGCGCCCTCCCTGCCGAGGTGCAGTGAAAAGACAGTCCATCTCCTCCTGTGAGCATGGCTGTACACCTCCCTGCCAGACAAAGGGGGGCTGGCTACTAAGGGAGGACTGCTACGGAGGGAGGACTGCAAAGAGGGGGGACAGCTATGAAGGGAGAACCGCTACAAAGGGGGCCCACCATGAAGGGGGCCCACTACAAAGGGAGGACCGCTACGAAAGAAGGACCACTACAAGGGAGGACCGCTATGGAGGGGGGCTGGCTACAGCGGGGTTGGCGGGCTATGGAGGGGGCACGGCAAACGCCATAGGGAAAGGCAGCTGTTACCTCTTGTTACCCCACAGCACTGCCCTTGTATCTAAAGTAAATACATTTGGGAAATCAATTTGCACCTTTTAGTTACTGCCAAACTCAAGCCATTTTCATTTTCTAAAAGAAAAATAAATTCAATTTAGGAAGCAAGAGGAAACAGAAGAGAACTATTTGCTACTATCACTTCTTACACAACTGGAACTTACAGGGAAAATTTCAACAACTGTATCATAATCATCTGGAAAGACTCGGCACTGAAAGTTGCATCGAAATACTTCCTATCTTCACATGTCAACAAATGCACCACCTGTGCAAATCGGCAAGAGCAGCAGGCCCACCTACCACTCCATAAAGTTATAAAAGAATCCAGTTCTCTCCACGCTGTGGGTAGACATGATTCTGAAAAGGAATATTCCACATAAATATATTCACATCTAATAGCATATTTCAAAAGCAAAGACTGCCAGCAACTGATTGTGATTAACTATAAAATTTGTTTAAAATGCTCAAAGTACTCTGAGTGTATATACATCATGAATCAAATTTAGAAGAAAAGAATCTGAACATACCATATTTATCCAAATAAAAACAAAAAAATCACTTCTAGAGGTAACTACGCAATATAATTATAATTTCTATGGATTCTCTCTCAAAGATAGATACCATTTCTGAATCTTAAAAACCATTTTAGGGTCAGCCTGGTGGCACAGTGGTTAAGTTCGCGCCCTCTGCTTCAATAGCCCAGGGTTCACCGGTTCGGATCCCGGGTGCGGACCTACACACTGCTTATCAAGCCATGCTGTGGCAGGTGTCCCACATATAAAATAGAGGAAGATGGGCATGGATGTTAGCTCAGGGCCAGTCTTCCTCAGGAAAAAAAGGATTGGCAGCAGATGTTAGCTCAGGGCTAATCTTCCTCAAAAAAAAATTAATAATAATTTTAAAAACCTATTTTAATAGTACCAGGTTAGTAGTGAAAGGTAGAGACAATTTTGCAAGTGAGTATAACTAGGACTTACATTTGCAAGAGGAAAATAAAAAGCTAATACACTATTCTAAAATGCATGCTATAGTGAAAATCTAGAAAGCACAGAAGATCATTTTAGAAACATTATCTATAAGCCCAATACCTATGGAGAGCCACTTTCAGTACTGTGGTATATAAATTTTTTGAAAAGTAGAGAGGGTGCACTGGGGGTTTATAGTATACATACCACTTTATATCCTGCTTTCTCCCTTATTACGAACATTATCTTATATCAATGAATATTCTTCAATGTATTCTGAATGGCTGTTTATGGCCATTAAATACCAAATCCTTAGTGCTGAAGATTAAGGTTTTTTCCCATTGTTTCCTATTAATAAAATATTCTGAAAACCCTTGCATTTGAATACAACTATTTCCTTAGAAGAGTTAAAAGTTTAAAAAAAAAAGATCACTGCACCAAATTACATTTTTATGTCTTTATATTTCTAAATTTCTCTCCAGAAAGATCACAGCACACTAACACTTCTACCTGACGGCAGAAGCTGCATCTCCCTCCACTCTTGCCAACACTGGCCATAATCATTTCTTTGAAACTGTTTTCAACCTGAAAGGTTAAAAAATTTTTGTTTTAATTCTCCATATCTTTAGTAATTATGAGGTTGAACATTTTCCCATATGCCTACTCACCATCTGCATTCTCTTTTCTGTGAACTAGTTAGGTCCTTTAGAGCCTTATACTAAAAGTATGGATAAATATATGTATATATGAGAATGGAAGTTTATATTTGGAAAAAAACATAAAATACTTTTACATGTTTAAGCTCATTTGATATAAGCCATGCTCATTAGATGAGCAAAATCAGATGAATGTAAGACTCCTACATAACAAGTACAAGATGAGGAATGTCCAAATACATTCATTGGACTAGATGGCTATTTCAAAATGGACATGGATCATCACTCATCTATTGTGGAAACCATTTGTTACCCTTTCTGTTTCATCTGCTTTTCTATGAGATTTTGAGCTTCCATAAAGGAAAGAGAATTCTGCAGCAGGCAGGCCAAGTAGAAAGGCTGCTGTCTGGAGTGCTCCCCTTGCACCCACAGCTCCTACGGAAGAGACGGAGACAGGCAAGGCATGTCAACCTGAAGAATGACAGCAGCAGCTGCAACATGACTGCACAGCTGGCAGGTGCTGAGCAGCAGCAGGACCAGCGTGTCCCAGCGTGTCATCCTTGCAAAGCATAAGCTGCAGGCTGCCGAGGGCTCAGCAGACTCGCTCGGGGTGGAACAGTGCCTCCGCCCCTGTGATGTAGACCTGGTCACAGAACCTCCGGACAGATGAAACATGAACTCTGAGTGTGCTCATGTTATAACTTACTGAGAGCTAAGCAGCCAAGGCTGGGGAATATGAATTTGATCCTTAGTGTAGTGCTTGGGGAAAAGATAACCTTGAAAAAACAGGCTAAGAACCCAGAGTAAACTAATTCAGCTCACAGCACTACAGGGAGAAACAGAAACTTCCAAGATTATGAGAATGTATGCAAGCAGACAGAAAAAAGAGAGAGCCATCAATGGGAAAGTTTAAACTGATTCCTAGGGAAGCTCACATGATTTGAGGTGTATAATGGCCACAGAAACAAAGAATTTTGACCTGTAAGTGAGGGGCAGGTAGATCTGGGGCCAAGCAAAACCAAACAGAAACTTCAATCAGGTGGCCTGAGGTCTAGACTAGATGGGACGGCTGCTCTCAGTTAAGCCACAGGGACCCTCACATTGTACGGCACTCCCTGCATAAAGTCTGCTCCACCAGTCAGGACCATTCTTGTTCTGAGCCAGGCAAGATGCCTGAAATATAATGGTGTCAATACAGTGAATGAGAAATCTCATTACTTATTTCAAGTTCAAAAGAAAGAAGACCCACTATTATTTATCCACCTGCATAAAAAAACAGTTGCTGCATTCTAACTATACATATGTAGGACACCATAGAAAATCAGAACTGAACAGAAGTAAACAGACAGACAGTGGGGAGCAAGGGCTTAAGGCTACAACTTCAGAAGAAAGATGAAGCCTTGGTGAAGCGGCTGGAAACAAGGTGAGTGAACTAGGTCTTTCTGACTGCAGATGCTCTGGGACTTTTTTTCTTCTTCCCTCAAATTCCCTTCTTTTTCTTTCGCCACTTTGAGTTGAAAAATCAAGAAAAATGTTTAAGCTGTATAATAATCCACCTTTTTGTAAGAGCAACCATAAATGCCAGAGGTTCCTAAAAGCTCTAAGAGTATTTGTTCCACATCCAGAAGTCGGTTACTTTCTCTAGAAAACACGTCACGTTTCTCCAGGATGAACCAAGGGTAAAAATCTAGCTGTGAGCTACGAGCTAGAACTACGGGAAGAAAAAGGATCCCTTTGGGCCTCTTAACCAGTTTTCTCTCTCCTCCCTTTCTAACCCATTTCCCTTCCCCAACTACTGATGAGGCAGAGGGGTGAGATGCACAGTCTGCTCCTTTTTCCCAAGATCAAAAGCACCTCCTAACCTGAAGTCACCTTCCAAGTGCAGGTGTTAGATGTCACTGAAAACCACCCTGTAGGAGATTATTTTAAATGGCAACACAGCTAAGTGGTTACATGGGAGACTGCATATACACCCATAAGAGAAAATCTGTTTAATAAGTATTACGCAGGCCAGCCCCAGTGGCCTAGTGGTTAAGTTCAGTGCTCTGCTTTGTCAGCCTGGGTTCGGTTCCTGGGCGGAGACATACACCATTCACCTGTTGGCGGCCACACTGTGGCAGTGGCTGATATACAAAACGAGGAAGATTAGCAGCAAGTGTTAGTTCAGGGCAAATCTTCCTCAGCAAAAAAAACCCCCCAGAAAACAAAAAAAACTGTTACACAAACAGGCTAGGATAAAACAGCAGTAATGGCAACATACAGTTTCACAAAGTATTATATCGTGCACGACTTAAATGAAAGTAAAGATGTGCTCTAGAGAAATACGTCAGGTGACTCAAAGTTGTTCTACTTTTGACAATAACACTGATACTGAAAATGCAGCTGGGGGAGCATAATTTTGATTTTCAATAATTAAATTAATAAATACAAGTAGACATTCCACTATTTCATCTGTATCCTACAAGATAATATATTAAGAGTTGATCACAACACTCTTCTTTGGAAGTTCATTCGGAAAACATAGAAAATGCTTTGAGAAATGTGATTCATTCAAATACAAATAGTGGACAATGGCAGTTTCTAGATTGAGACTACTGTACTAAGAATTTTAGTACCAGCATCATCATTTATCAATGGCTGCTGTAACAATTAGGCAAGTCAAACTGAACTTTCTGAGACCACGTCTCTGACATCAACAGAAGAGGGTTACTGCCACGAACCCTCGGGAGTGATGTAAGCCTTAAGTAAGACACAGACGGTTCCCAGCACAATGCCTGACACACAGACTCAAACTGTAGCTATGATTTCATAAATAATATCTAAAGGATTAAAGTCAGATATTTTAGTTCAGACTCTCCACTCTTAATAAATGTATTTTCTTGGACAAAACTGGACAGAAAAGAATAATACTCAATTTTAAGAGTGGCAGTCCTAAAAAAATTAAAATCGCAAGTATCAGAATAACTACAAATGATAATTATTTGTAGAATAAAATAATTCAGTAATTGCTGCAAGTAGACAAAGTCTTTACTTTCTCAGAGTTCTAAGAGCAAAACATTCTATTGGGCAAAGGATCAATCTGATTTAGTCAAAAATTACCTAGTAAAGCAACATGGCGGAGTGAGCTCACCTGGGACTCTCTCCCCACCAAACTACTAACCAAAAGCACCAACTGCTTTCCAACCAAAAAAATCCTAATAACAGAAATTGTCAGAGATCCACAGCAGCCTAACAACAGAGGGCGGAGAGGCTGGAGCTGCCCTCGGAGGAGCTGGAATGGGGTAAAAGAGAACTTTGCTCCCTCCCCTAGAGACTGGAATCACTGCGGTGGGTGAGGGAGCGAGCGGGCAAGGGGCTGCACATCCGGGGATCGTCCAGGACTCCCAACGCCCGTGCAGTGGAAACCCTCTAATGGGGGAAAGCTTTCACATGAGGGGACCCCAGCAAGCCAAGGCCCCAGGAAACCAGAGAGCGAGAGCTGACAGAAATCTAGGTCTGTGCACAAGAGAAAGTGCCCCTCTTCCCCCAACCTGCACTGCGCACAGCCATGGCAGCTGAAGGTGGAGGGCTCAGAACGCGCGGCTCTCGACCCCCTTCTAGTGGCGACAGACTGTAACTGCAACCGAATAATAGCATCATGCGCAAAAACCGCTCCTCTACCATTCAGCAATCTATAAAAGCTCCAGACCAGAAGGAAAACAATAAAAAGACAGACATATGTCCTGAGGACTTGGAAATAGTAAACTAAGCGAAAATGAATTCACAATAGCTATCATCAAAATACTCAATGAGGTACAGGGAAATGTAGAGAAACAAGTCAACAAGTTCTGGAGTTATTTCACACAAGAGATTGAAACTATAAAGAAGAATCAGTCAAAAATACTAGGGATGAAAAATACAATGGATCAGATAAAACAGAATATGGATTCCTTGAGTGCCCATGTAGACACCCCAGAGGAGCAAATTAGCATAATCAAAGATAGACAGGCTGAATGGCTCCAGACAGAGGAAGAAAAAGAACTATGAATTTGAAGAAAATCTCAGAGAATTAGCTGACTCACTGAGAAAATGTAACTTAAGAATTATTGGAATTCCTGAGGGCATGGAAAAGGAAAATGGAGCAGAAAGTGTGCTTAATGAAATAACAGAAGAGAACTTCCCAAATCTAGGTATTGAGAGAGAAATGTGTGGAGGAAGCTTTCAGATCTCCTAGATTTGTCAATGTAAAAAGACCTACTGCAAGGCGTATAGTAGTAAAAATGGCAAAAATTAATGACAAAGAAAGAATACTCAGGGCAGCAAGGCAGAAGAAAATAACCTACAAAGGAACCCCTATCAGACTTTCAGCAGATTTCTCTACAGAAACCTTACAACCTAGGAGAGATTGGAATGACATATTCAAAACTTTAAAGGATAAAAATCTTCAGCCAAGAATACCCTATACAGCAAAAATATCCTTCAGATATGAGGGAGGAATTAAATCTTTTCCAGACAAACAAAAGCTAAGGGACTTGGAAGCCACAAGACCACTGCTACAAGAAATCCTCAAGAAAGCCCTCATATCTGAAAAAAGAAAAAAAGGCAGAAAGGGGTCACAAAACATAGAGTAGGGAGATAAATAGAATCAGAATAGGACAGCAAATATTCAACTATAGCATTAGGATAAAGGGAAGGAAATCACCAAAGCAAAGACAATCTTATCACTCTAACCACAAACTCACAACACAAGTTGGAATAAGAGATGAAAATAATAACTTAGGAGGAGAGGAGGAAAGGGACTGACTCAGTCTAGGCTAAGGAAGTAAGAGACCACCAGAAAATGGACTATGTTATACATGAAATTCTGAATACAAACTACAGGGTAGCCACTGAACTAAAAAACAGAACAGAGACACAAAACATAAATAAGGAAAAATCTAAGAAACCCAGCATAAGAAAATGCAGAAGTCAATGGGTAGGCTAAAACACACAAGATGAGAAACAAAGGAAATGCAGGAAAACCGGAAAATGAGCGAGAGAATGACAGCATTAAGCCCTCAGGCATCAATAATCACCCTCAATGTAAACGGACTGAACTCTCCAATAAAAAGACACAGAGTGGCAAAATGGATTAAAGAACAAGATCCAACAATTTGTTGCCTCCAGGAAACACACCTCACCTCCAAGGACAAACACAGGCTCAGAGTGAAGGGGTGGAAGACAATACTACAAGCTAACAGCAAACAAAAGAAAGCAGGTGTCACAACACTTACATCACACAAAACAGATTTCAAGATAACGCAGGTAAAGAGAGACATAGAGAGCCAATGTATAATAATCAAAGGGACACTTCATCAAGAAGAAATACCGCTTATAAATATCTATGCACCCAACACAGGACCACCAAAGTTCATAAAGCAACTATTGACAAACCTAAAAGAAGATATCAAAAATAACACAATAATAGTAGGGGACCTCAACACCCTACTCACGTCAATGGACAGATCATCCAGACAGAAAATCAACAAGCAAACAGTGGAGCTAAATGAAAAGCTAAAACAGTTGGACTTAATAGACATATATAGAACACTTCATCCAAAAACAGCAGAATACACAGTCTTCTCAAGCGCGCATGGAACATTCTCAAGGACAGACCATATGTTGGGGAACAAGGTAAGCCTCTACAAATTTAAAAAAATTGAAATAATACCAAGCAACTTCTGCGATCATAATGCTATAAAGCTAGAAATTAATTACAAGAAAAAAAGCTGAGAAAGGCACAAGGATGTGGAGACTAAACAATATGCTATTGAACAAGCAATGGATCACTGAAGAAATTAAAGAAGAAATCAAAAAATATCTGGAGACAAATGAAAATGATAACATGCCATACCAACTCAAATGGGATACAGCAAAAGCTGTATTAAGAGGAAAATTCATCACAATACAGGCACATCTTAACAAACGAGAAAAATCCCAAACAAGCAATCTTAAACTACACCTAACTGAATTAGAGAAAGAAGAACAAAGCCCAAAGTCAGCAGAAGGAGAGAAATAATAAAAATCAGAGCAGAAAGAAATGCTATTGAAACAAAAAGGCAGTAGAAAGGATCAATGAAACAAAGAGCTGGTTCTTTGAGAAAATAAATAAAATTGACAAACCCCTAGCCAGACTTACAAAGAAAAAAAGGGAGAAAGCTCAAATAAACAAAATCAGAAATGAAAGAGGAGAAATAACAACAGACTCCGCAGAAATACAACGGATTATAAGAGAATACTACGAAAAACTATACGCCAACAAAATGGAAAACCTAGAGGAAATGGATAAATTCTTGGACTCCTACAATCTCTCAAAGCTTAGTGAAGAAACAGACAATTGGAACAGACCAATCACAAGGAAAGACATTGAAACAGCAATCAAAAGCATCCCAAAGAATAAAACCCCAGGACCAGATGGCTTTTCCAGGGAATTCTACCAAACTTTCAGAGAAGATTTAATACCTATCCTTTTCAAGCTATTCCAAAAAATTAGGGAGGATGGAACACTTCCTAACACATTCTACAAGGCCAACATCACGCTGATACCAAAGCCTGACAAAGACATCACGAAAAAGGAGAACTACAGGCCAATATCACTGATGAACATAGATGTAAAAATTCTCAACAAAATTTTGACAACCCGAATTCAGCAACTCATCAAAAGGATCATACATCATGATCAAGTGGGATTCATACCAGGGACACAGGGATGGTTCAACATCTGCAAATCAATCAACATGATACACCACATCAACAAACTGAGGAATAAAAACCACATGACCATCTCAATAGATGCCAAGAAAGCATCTGACAAGATCCAACAGCCATTTATGATAAAAACTCTGAACAAAATGGGGATAGAAGGGAACTACCTCAACATAATAAAGGCCATATATGACAAACCCACAGCCAACATCATATTCAATGGGCAAAAACTGAGTGCCATCCCCCTGAAAACAGGAATGAGACAAGGATGCCCTCTAACACCACTCTTATTTAACATAGTACTGGAGGTTGTGGCCGGAGCAATTAGGCAAGAAAAAGGAATAAAAGGAATCCAAGTAGGGAGGGAAGAAGTGAAACTCTTGCTGTTTGCAGATGACATGATCTTATATATAGAAAACCCCAAGGAATCCATTGGAAAACTTTTAGAAGTAATCAACGACTACAGCAGAGTTGCAGGGTATAAAATCAATTTACATAAATCAATAGCATTTCTTATACTCTAATAATGAACTAACAAAAAAAGAACTCAAGAACACAATACCATTCACAATCACAACAAAAAGAATAAAATACCTCGGGGTGAATTTAACTAAGGAAGTGAAAGACCTGTACAACAAAAATTACAAGGCTTTTCTGAAAGAAATGGATGACGACATAAAGAGATGGAAAGACATTCCATGTACATGGATTGGAAGAATAAACATAATTAAAAAGTCCATTCTACCTAAAGCAATCTACAGATTCAATGCCATCCCAATCAGAATCCCAATGACATTCTTTACAGAAATAGAACAAGGAATCCCAAAATTCATATGGGGCAACAAATGACCCCGAATTGCTAAAGCAATCCTGAGAAAAAAGAACAAAACGGGAGGCATCACAATCCCTGACTTCAAAACATATTACAAAGATACAGTAATCCAAACAGCATGGTACTGGTACAAAAACCGGTGCACAGATCAATGGAACAGAATTGAAAGCCCAGAAATAAAACCACACATCTATGGACAGCTAATCTTCGACAAAGGAGCTGAGGGCATACAATGGAGAAAAGAAAGTCTTTTCAACAAATGGTGCTGGGAAAACTGGAAAGCCACATGTAAAAGAATGAAAATTGACCATTCTTTTTCACCATTCACCAAAATAAACTCAAAGTGGATCAAAGACCTAAAGGTGAGACCTGAAACCATAAGGCTTCTAGAAGAAAATGTAGGCAGTACACTCTTTGACATCAGTATTAAAAGGATCTTTTCGGACACCATGTCTTCTCAGACAAGGGAAACAACAGAAAGAATAAACAAACGGGACTTCATCAGACTAAAGAGCTTCTTCAAGGCAAATGAAAACAGGATTGAAACAAAAAAACAACCCACTAACTGGGAAAAACATTTGCATGTAATACATCTGACAAAGGCTTAATATCCATAATATATAAAGAACTCACACAGCTCAACCACAAAACATCAAACAACCTGATCAAAAAATGGGCAGAAGACATGAACAGACATTTCTCCAAAGAAGATATACGGATGGCCAATAGGCACACAAAAAAATATTCATCATCACTGATCATCAGGGAAATGCAAATCAAAACTACACTAAGATATCACCTTATACCCATTAGAATGACAAAAATAACTAAAACTAATAGTAACAAATGTTGGAGAGGTTGTGGAGAAAAAGGAACCCTCATCCACTGCTGGTGGGAATGCAAACTGGTACAGCCACTATGGAAAACAGTATGGACATTCCTCAAAAAATTAAAAATAGAACTACCATACGATCCAGCCATCCCACTACTGGGTATCTATCCAAAGAGCTGGAAGTCAGCAATTCCAAAAGTCCCATGCACCCCTATGTTCATTGCAGCATTATTTACAATCGCCAAGACGTGGAAGCAACCTAAGTGCCCACCAACAGGTGATTGGATAAAGAAGATGTGGCATATATATATACAATGGAATACTACTCAGCTGTAAAAAAGAACAAAATCATCCCATTTGCAATAACATGGATGGACCTTGAGGGAATTATGTTAAGTGAAATAAGCCAGATAGAGAAGGACAATATCTGTATGACTCCACTCATATGAAGAATTTAAAAATGCAGATAAAGAGAAAGATTTAGTGGCTACCACGGGAAAGGTGGAGTTGGGGGTGGGCACAAAGGGTGAAGGGGTGCACCTACAACACGACTAACAAACGATAATGGACAACTGAAATTTCACAAGACTGTAACCTATCATTAACGCAATAAAAATTAAATTAAAAAAAAAATTACCTATTAAGAAATTCCCCAAAGACAAATCAGCAACAATTCCCTTGGTGTCTGCCTTAGCTCCCCTGTTTTTCCACACACCAGAAATCCAACCAAGCGCCTTGCCTCACCATTGGAATCATCATCTTCAGCTCTATTGCTTAAAAGAATTAAAAAAAAAACTGTCATACCTAGCAAGCCACAACTCTCTTGAATGGAATAATATCCTCTAATCTGCAAAGATTCTAAGCTCCTTAAGAGTGTTCTATGTATCATACGACACAGCAATTCCTCATCTACATTTCTACCCAAAAGAAATGAAAACACATGTCTAGACAAAAACTTGTACACATGGGGGCCGGTCCCGTGGCCAAGTGGTTAAGTTCGTACGCCCTGCTTTGGCGGCCCAGGGTTTCGCCGGTTCAGATCCTGGGCGCAGACATGGCACCACTCATCAGGCCATGCTGAGGCAGTGTCCCACATGCCACAACTAGAAGGACGCACAACTAAAAATATACAACTATATACCGGGAGGCTTTGGGGAGAAAAAGGAAAAATAAAATCTTTAAAAACAAAACAAAACAAAACTTGTACACAATAATCATAACAGCACTGTTCATAAGAGCCAAAAAGTGGAAACAACTCAAATATCCATCACTGATGAATGGATAGACAAAATGTGGTATATCCATATGATCCAGCACGAAAAGGAATGATGTACTGACGCATACTAAAACAAGGAGGAAGCCTGAAAACATTATGCTAAGTGAAAGAAGCCAGTCACAAAAGGCCACATATTGTGTGATTCCATTTATACAAAATGTCCAGAATAGGCAAATCCAGAGAGACAGAAAGTAGCTGAGCGGTCGCCAGGGACTAGGGGTATGAGAGAATGGAGAGTGACTGCTAAGGGCTACAGGCTTTCTTTTGGGGGTGATGAAAATATTTTAAAACTAGAATAGTGGTTATGGTTGCAAAATTCTGAACGTACTAAAACCATTGCACTGTACACTTTAAAAAACGGTAAATCTGGGCCAGCCTGGCGGCGTAGTGGTTGTTTGTATGCTCCACTTCAGAGGTCTCGGGTTCACAGGTTTGGATCCCGTGCACGGACCTGGCACTGATCATCAAGCCATGCTGTGGTGGCATCCCACATAAAACAGAGGAAGACTGGCATAGATGTTAGCTCAGTGACAATCTTTCTCAAGCAAAAAGAGGAAGATTGCAACAGATGTTAGCTCAGGACCAATCTTCCTCACCAATAAATAAATAAAAATAAAAGGCGTAGTAGTTTTAAAAAAAGGAGTAAATCTTATGGTATGTGAATTATATCTCCATAAAGCTGTTATGTAAGTATTCTAGAGTGTAAATGTTTATATATATGAATATGTGTACACATATACAATAAATTTTAAATTAATTTAGAGAGAGTTTCACATTTGTTTAAATTCACGTTAATTTTAAGATTGTAAAACATTAGCACAGTTGAGGGCATACTGGAATATCACATAGCCAAGTGTGACAATCAGATACAGATTAAAGATTTAAACTTAAATCTCCATTGAACTAGCAACTTTAAACTCCTAGAACCAGCAAATCAGTAGCAATCTGCTCTCTAGTGAGCTCGCTTAAATTTCAATTTCTTGTATTTGAAGGAAAACAGAAACTCTGAGTATTAAATTGTCTCTCTCAGAGCGTGTAATAGAGAACAGAAGCTACATGTTTTATACCCTCTTAACTGCTGCAGCATACAGCACAGTCCCATGCACATGGCACAGACCACACAACGAACGCATGAAATACGTTTTTAATACCACATTTGTAAAACAGGGCCATTACAGTAAAACTTTTGCTCTATGTGGTAATCCTTTAGACGGGGGTCAGCAAACTTTTCCCATAAATGACCAGATAGCAAATACATTTGGCTTTGTGGACCAGAGCATTTCTGATGCAATAACTCCACTCTGCCCCGCAGCATGAAGGGAGCCACAGATAACACAGAAACCAATGCTCCCCTGCTTTAACCAGTGCTGCCCAAGAGAACTTTCTGCAACGACAGAAGCAATCTATGACCTACTGAGCACCTGAAATATGGCTGCCCCAACTTAGGAACTGAATTTTTAATTACCTAATTTTAATGATTTCCAATGTAAATAGCCACACGTGGTTAGCAGCTACTGTGTTGAACAGCACTGTTTTAGACTACCAACTAGCCAGTTTCACCTCTGTTCAAAAAACTTAAAAAGAGTAAATGAGTTAATTTTTAAAGCTAAAAATGAACCCAGTGATTATATTACAGGATGAACTGGAAGGTGAAAACATGAAGTAAATTTTCTAACAATTCACACATCATACTAGTAAATAATCAAAATTCTAAGCAAATTAATCTCAGCTCAAGCAGTAGGATACGTGTAGAGTTCCATGTATCTGGATTTCGCCATACTCTGTCTGGTATACACTTGCTGGATTCCAGCTCTGAGGTCGTCCCAGATCTGGTCAAGGCCGATCTGCTTCAGTCCATGGGGATTCTGACTCCTGTTTGATGACATTGTGAGTAATATTCTGAAGTCGTCCAGCGCAGCAATCCTTATTCAAGGTACAGCTAATTCTCCATTAGATGAAAATATACAGTATCATTCCAAATTTATTCACAGCAGCTCAGAAAGGATGTCCTTTACATGGAGAGAATGAAATCTCATTGCAGGCAAACCTGAAGAAGAAACAAAGGGAATTAATTCTTTCTCAGCATCCTGGGGTGGGTCATGGGGTGCCTGCCACACTGATAGAAATACTCTGTCCGCAGGCATTAGCAGGCACCACTCTAATCCAGAGATTATTTTTCTATCAGGAAACACACTCATATTATATGGTCTGCACATAGAAATATGCTTACTTAGACATTTAATTCAAATCATGACTATTAGTGCCCACAAGGAAAGCTGAGCAAAACTCACAGAAGCACAGTCAGCACGCCGCCTTTCTTTGCCTTCTAAAGGCGCCAAAACTTCAGCTGTATTACTTGACCTAGGTAACAGTTAGAAAGACAAACTTGAAAGAAAAAAGGCAAAGAGAATTCCCAGAAAGAGAAACACAAGTAGCTGATAGGAAAAACCATTTAATCTCACTAGTTATCGCTGAATTTTACTAATTTTTCACTTAGCAGTTAGTGAAACGCAAATGTTAGTGAGGCTGAGGGTGAAGGGAAACTATCACTCTCTTTTTAGAAGGGAATTCGGCAAGAGTTGCCAAAATTTAAAATGTACTCTGAATTTCGGGAGACCTGGGTTTCAAGCTCAGCTCCACACCCACTAGGTATGTGGTCTTGGGTAAGTTACGTAACTTCCCACTTCTCAAAGCCTGAATTTTCTAGTCTGCAAAACAGGGGCAAAACATTTTCCTCAAATAGTTGTGAAGTTTAATTAAGGTAATGTATGTAAAATATTTAACACATAGTTAATGCTTAACAAATGGTAATGGCTTTTATTTCTAAGTGCATGAAGTTACTGCAAAATATAATGTATAATGCTTCAGGATTGTGGATCCACAGATCAAGCATCTTAGCTATTAAAACTGCATTAAGTCAGTACTTCTCAAGATGCGACATTACAGACATACTTTAAGGATCACCTACGCACAGCACATCAAAATGTGGAGGCTCTTAAACAAGTATTTCTAGTGCAAAATTAAGAAACAGTGAGTTATTTTAATGGCTTCATAAAATAAATGTCCTTGGGAGGTAAACAGTATCTGGAAGAGTGAGAAGGGGTTGTCAAGACCGGCCAGTTCAAGTCTGAGTTACCTCAGCAAGGAATTCAGCACATCCCGCATCTTCAATGGCAAAGGCACATTAAAGTACAATGTGGGTCACACCTGCGGACTAAGTATAAACTCCTGAAACCTAAAGCACCTCTAATATTTATAATCTGCGCTAGGGGACAGAATATTTTATGAAACCACAACACCATTCCTGATCCCGCAAATATTTTATGTCATATATTCAAATACGTATGTCCGAATGTGGAATACAAAAATATCTAACACAAGAATTCCATCATGTTTTAAGGAAACTAACTACTCAGCAACCATTCTGCCAATGTTTCCGACATATAATTTCCACCTGCCTTCCCTTTCATCTGCCTGGGGGGACCACACCGACACTCCGCTTGATGGTAATCAGGGGCTTTCAGATTGGCAGCCCCGCCTGATGGCGTCACCTGTGTAAACCCACACCACCTGCCCCAGCACTTACTTAATTTTCCCCTAAGGAGAAGTTAGCACTTAAATTCCCGACTCACAGCTAATTCTATTTCAGATAAGCTTTCTCATATCCAGTTAGATGCTCTTTTACTCCTTTTTCTTTTCTAATTTCTACCAGCAACTGAGAAAAATGTTCCACTTTCCCCAACTCTATCTTTTTCTCACCATAGCATTTCAACTGGGTACCATAAAAGTCATTTCAATTATGATCGATAAGCACAGTAGGGGGACACAGCAAACCTTCCTTCTTCAAACCTCCTTGTGCCCGAGACTCACAAACGTTTCTCTCCATCCCAGATTTCCTCTCTCAGGCCCGGGCCTGTATATATATCCAAGTGCCAGTTCACCTCTTCTCCTCGTGTCTTAAACGCAACAGGTCTACAATGAACTCTGGATCTGCCCCCAAACTCCATTCTCCACCACTGCTGCCCATCTTAGGAAGTGGCAACTCTCTGTATCCAAAAATCAAGAAACCAGGACTCATTTCAGTCCACTCACTCGTTTCAGTCTCCTCTCCCAATAATCGTCATCATCGTTGTCTCTTACCGGGACCACTGTTTTAGTAGTCTAAACTAGACTCCCACACCTCCCAGGATTTACACCACTCCCCCATCTATCCCTCACAGAGCACTTGAGTATAAAGTTGTAAATGTGATTAGCTTGTCATCCTGAGAGCAGTGGGGAGCCAAGGTGGTCCTGAAGCAGAGAAACCCTACTATGGCATCATCGGATCTTTGTCTCCTCATTTTCCTCCTACAGCCCTCTCCCTTCATCCCTTGGGTACACAGCCACACAGCCTTCCCCCGGTTCCTTGCACATGCCAGTCTCCTTTCCACTCCTGAGGATCTTTGCATTTGCTGCTGCTTCGCCTGGAAAGTTCCTCTCCTCCTTCGTTAGTTGTAGCCATACTGCTAGCCAAGTAAGACTTACCAGGGAACTCCCAGACGAGGTTGAGGTTCACCCATTTCCTGGGACTTTCCCTTCTTAGCTCATATTCAAGGTTGCAATTCCACGCCTGTCTTTACCATAACTCTCTCACTTCACTGGTGAGGATCCCTATGACCCCGGGCAGAGAGATCATCTCTTTTCTCACCACAATAGCTTGAGAACCTAGTTCAGAGCCCAGCACATAGCTCAATCAATGTTTCACATGAATAAATAAAAGAATAAATTAAGGAATTAAAAAGCTATATGTTTTTAAAGGATTTAGAACATGCAGACTTGCCCCAAATCCCCCTTTAGAATCTCAGAAAAATTCTACCTTCTTTCTTCTGAACACTTTCCTTCTAACACTAGATTTTAGGCTAAAATTTATTTCTTGCTGTTTCATTTAGTAATGCTTTATATCACCCTGGTCATTGCAAATGTATATGTATTTTAATATAGTGTTTAAGCAGACTTATGAGAGTTACAGAAATTTAATGACCATTAGTATTTATTTAACAAATATTTAGTAAGAAACTACCAGGTGCCAGGCACTGTCCTCTGCTCTGGTTATACACTATCAATAGTAAAACAAAATAGACATCGTCTACTTTCATCATACTAATTCGATGGAACACAGCATCTTTCTATGAAGCTAACCCATACATTTCTGGTATATAACCTGCTCGTAAACTGGAAACTTTATGTACCATGCATTTGGGTACCAAAAATATTTGCTTCTAAGAGCCAATTACAGCCACAGACAATTAGAGGTTAACCTTAAAGATGGTTCTGGCTCCTTCTTTTACAGAGGAAGAAACTGCTTCATTGTCGCAGCAGTTAGGAGCCTGGGGTTTGCCAGTTAGGATTCCGGGTGTGGACTTACACACCACGTGTCAAGCCATGCTGTGGCAGGCGTCCCATATATAAAGTAGAGGAAGATGGGCTTGGATGTTAGCTCAGGGCCAATCTTCCTCAAAAAAAAAAAAAAAAAAAAAAAGAGGGGGCTGGCCCCGTGGCCAAGTGGTTGGGTTCGCGCGCTCCGCTGCAGGCAGCCCAGTGTTTCGTTGGTTCGAGTCCTGGGCGCGGACATGGCACTGCTCGTCAAACCACGCTGGGGCAGCGTCCCACGTGCCACAACTGGGAGGACCCACAACGAAGAGTATACAACTATGTACTGGGGGGCTTTGGGGAGAAAAAGGAAAAAATAAAATCTTAAAAAAAAAAAAAGAAAGAAAGAAAAGAAAAGAAAAGAAACTGCTTCAAAGAAGCAATCAAACCTGATCAAGATCACAGTGCTAGAAAGCGGCAGGACCACAGGTCAGAGCTCTGGATTCTCAAGCCAGTATTCCCCAGTACTCTAGTCTGCTTTTTAGGTTCTTTCGTTTTTAAGGCAATACACAGGGAAACCACTAAAAGAGCCATAAGGAAAAAAAAAAAAGATTCACCAATTATCTATTAATTAATCTTAGAAACCCAACCAGCTCCAAATAAAGGAGCTCATAGGGGCTAGCCTGGTGGTGCAGCAGTTAAGTTCGCACGTTCCGCTTCTCGGCGGCCCAGGGTTCACCAGTTTGGATCCCGGGTGCAGACATGGCACTGCTTGGCAAAAGCCAGGTAGGAGTCCCACATATAAAGTAGAGGAAGATGGGCACGGATGTTAGCTCAGGGCCAGTCTTCTTCAGCAAAAAGAGGAGGACTGGCAGATGTCAGCTCAGGGCTAATCTTCCGCCAAAAAAAAAAAAAAAAAAAAAAAGAGCTCATAATTTGAAAGAGCTAATAAATCACTCCTAATTGTATCAATATTAAATCTATTCAAATATTTTGAAATTTAAGAAAGCTAAATTTTTTAAAAGCTTCACATTTTTTTAAACTAAGAAAAACACTGCAAATATCAGAACAGCATGAAGGACAAAGTTGATACCACTTATCATACCAACACCCCCCACCACAAAGTTAAAATACAGCAAGTGAAACGGTTAACGTGGATTTTCCCTTACCTCCACTGTCCTAGCTCAACATCAGGACACACATGTTCCTTACATGTCATCTCCCTCATATTACACTTCTGACTCCAGTTACCAGTCTTACTCTCTCAAGACTCACTGATACTCTGAGATCAAATACAAGTTTCCACGTCAAGGTTACTTTATCACACACATTTTGTGTCTAGTTCTATGCACGGAAATTTGGTGCCACAGCAAATCTCAACTTATATACAGAATATGCTGAAAATTAGCAAAATATTCTACTCCTGCTTTTACGTACTTTGTTTTCTCTTTCAAACTACCCATTCCCTTTTTCTAGTCGTCTCCACTGAGTATCCAGAATTCATACACAGTTGACTGAGGTTCTCAAAAATTCACATCCTTATTTACTGAACTGAGACGTTTAAAGAGGACAACCTTATCTTATATTTTTAATATCCCCTAAAGAACCTCACATTTATATACTTAAACATTTATCACTAACATTACAGCAAAGAAATCTAGAACTAAATCTAAAAGGAAACATTACAAGCAGCACATCAGGAAAATGACCTTTTGGTCAGGTCACATGCTGACAGCCACAGCTGACCTGCTGGTCTGAGGCTGGGCTCCCAGGCCTTCCTGCTCCCACTTGGCCAGGCAGCTCTCTGCAGCCGAGGCAGGTCCCAGAGGAGCTGACAGCTGGAGGCCATCTGCTAACCACATTCCCCACACTGGGAGCCAAGTCCTTCCCTGAAGGGGCATCTGGGTGGGGCACCTCCATACTTAGAGTGCCCAAATGGACACAAGATGCCCTGGTAATGGAGTTTTCCATCCTAGGGTGTGTGTGTATGTAATCTGCTTATGCATCACTCAAGTGTTGAATGAATTAAACTGACTGTAAAACTGCTTGGAGTAATATACAATACAGGTGCCCATAAAAGACTGACTTATCTGTCAATGTTGAATTGTCAGAAATATACCACTTTGCAAAGCATATACCCTCCATCTCATAACCAGGCCATCCAAAACTATCAATAGTCTTAAGCAGACTTCATGAAATGTCAGAGAGGTTCAAATGGTTTTTAGCTTAAGGGGTAAAAATATTTTCCCAATAAATCACATCACATAACCCAAAAACTGAGGAATTCCAAAAAGCCGATAGATATTAAAAACAAAACTAAATGACATACATACTTAAGAAATTAGGTAGTTTTCAAAAGTACCCTGGTATGAGACCCTTAGATGACAGGGTTTACCAGCTGTGGTCATGAAGATCCAGGACTAACACCGACTCCTCACATTTGCTGCTTCCCCTTTCAGAAGCACAGGCCGGAGCCAAGGAAACCAAGGCACAAAGTGCAACCGATCAGGACAGGCACCACCAGCAGAGCCAGCTGCACCTTCTCACACTAGCCACTGGCTCATGAAGCCTGAACACACACCAACACACGCACACACACACACTTCTCCTCCACTCTCCTCTCTCCCTGGGAAAGGAAGATAACGGAATGGAACACAAGAGTCAAAATAAGCAGGTCTAATGGGAGAAGGGAGGGCGTATGTTTAAGGACTTGTCTCACAGAAAGACTGTGTTGTTGCAAAGACATATGAAAGCCAACAGAATCAATATTAAATGAGCTATCTAACAATTCAAACTGTGAACTAATCAAACAGCCTATTTCTCAAGATTAACGGTGCATAAGATTCCTTCATTGAGTAGAAATGTGAGCTAACTAAACGACCTCCGAGAATCTTGAAAAATACATCCTTTTTAATATTAGTGATTCAGAGTTTCACCAGTAATGAAAGGGTTTTTTAAAAGAGCACTTAAAACAGTCGTCGACTAAACACTAATTGGAACATCAACTGAACAGAACATCAAGGGAATCTGGGAAATGCTAGCTTTAGTGAAGTTAAATACTTTATTTTGTTTGCTACAAGACTTCAGAGGCCTTCATAAGCGAACATACCTTACGAATTTCTGTCAGAAAAACAGCACAAAGCATCCCGTCCTCAAACTGACTTGGCCATAGAGTATTTTTTTCCTGACTATCTCTCAGGACTGGTTTTTCAAGAAAACTCTGTTTCAAGGAACAACATAGCTTTAAAAAAAAAAGGATAAATCTCCGCTGATCCCCCCTGATTCCTGACTCTCCTGGGATCAACCATTTGCTGCTCTGCAACTTTTTTCACTTGACAATGAGACATCCTCACTCCACTTCATGAAATACACCTCACTTTTTGTGAGCCATATAATATTCTGTTGATCCTCAAACCAGTACCCTGCTAAAGAGCTTCCAGGTGTTTACTTTTTAACACTTCTAAGTAAGACTGCAACAAGCAGCCTTCTACGGATTTCTCTTTTGCTGACTTGCGTGTGTATGATAAATACCTCGATGTATCTATAAATGGACTATGGAACCATCTACTAGGACAGGACACATCAGAGGAGAACAGATTAGTGGGAGGCAGTTTCCCTCTGGACATGGTGAGTCTGAGGGGCTTGTGAATCATCCCAGGAAGCTGGACGGTGGAGGGCTAACCTCTGACATGCCCCACTTGAGGCGGGGAGCCAGAGTCAATCAGAGAAATTACAGAAAGAGATGGGCCACACTGAGACCTGAGGAACATTTAGAAACTAACTAGATGATGGGGAACCCACAGAGTTTGTACCTGCAACATTACAGCCAAAAACAATGAGAGGACCCCTATCCTGAAGGCCAAGAGACGAAAAGGCTGTGGTCGGCTGGGCTTCATCATGGTCACAGCCATTTATTTCTTGTATGATCTTGGCTAAATCACTTAATATTGGGGGGCGTGGGGCTCAGGATTAAATGAGGCAACACAGTGTAACTATGTTAGCCATTATTCTCATCATCATGATGATATCTGAAATACAGCTTCCAGCTTTAGTTTTATGTAAGTCACTAGTGACCTCAGCAAGGAAAGTTTCACTGTGGCTTTCAGGGTAGAAATCAAACTAAAAAGATCAAGAGGAAGAGAAATGTAGACAATCTTTAAAATTTTGGCCATGAAGAAGTGAAGAAAGCTGGAAGAGGATATGAAGCCCAAGCAAGGCTCACATGCCCTCATTCTCTGTCTCTAGAGAAAGAATAAGGGACAGAAGGACAGGAGGCTGTGGCTGGAAGTGGGATGTCAGATCAATGACTCTGGAAGTGGTGCAGGGCGGATGGTAAGGCCTATGCTGGGCCAGGCCTAACAGCAACTGGAACAGAATGGAGCCCAAGGAAGCGAGAGGTCAAGGTCCACGTAGAACTTGAATCACCTAAGAGAATGGATGTTGGGGAGCGGACAGGAAGACTCAGAGCTGGGTGCCAGAGCGCCCAATCAGTTTCTGAAATCCAGCAGTGAGCAGATGAGCACTCCAGGAAGAGAATTAGCAGAGCCCCCACCAAGTCTGTCTATGGCTGTAAACATTGGAGGGTACGGACCCCCCTTCAACCTGAAGGCTCGTGCGATGTGGGCGAAGATCAACAGCCACTCCTTGGCTTTAAGGAGCCTTAGTCTTTGAAGAAGGGCAACGAGGTTGATGAATGTGCACAGAGATTACAGAGGACTTTGCTATTCATGGACTAGGACTCCAGAAAGCTCCATGAAGAGAGGTGAGGAAAGAATGGGGTGAGTGGGGTAGGGGTTTTGGTCAGAGAGGCTGTACCCCACAGCTATGGAGGTGTTAGTTCAGAAGATGGAGGATGACCTGAGGGTCTGCAACACTGACCATGGGGAGAGACGGGGGATTTAAGCCTCTAGTTTCAGACAGGAGGGCAGCCTCCACTTTACGAGACTCGGCTGTGGCCCTCAGACTGGACTACAGGCCAAGTATTTCCTTCACCACATGTCTAAGCAATTAAGCTTTGTGCATTCTCTTAATGTATTATTCCCCTGACAATTCCCAAATTTAGAACAGACAGGGATGAAAATTCTTAAGACTTGAATGAACATAATAACTGCTTTTCTACTCTAGGAGAGAAATCTAGAACTTTTAAAGTAATAAGAGAATTCTCTCCCTTCCTCAATTTCACCTCAAATACTCAAAAAATCCAGATATCACTTTTGCCTATGAATGCAGTCCTGATTCCTGTCTCCATTTCTATAAATTAAGACCAAATACATCTAGCAGATGCTGTTGCAGAAGCCAATGCCGAGGAGTGTTAAACAAAGCAAGAGAATTCAAATCAGAATTGTTGCAGGAATGCAAGAAACAAGGTTTTCCCAAAAAAGACTATCCATAGCTGCTTCAGTTATGCTTTTGAAAAATGTAAAAAGAGAAACACAAAGCAGAGGCTTAAAATGCTACAGTATTTTCTAAAACTAAAGTCTGTATTAGAGTTAATGAAGATATAGTTAAAATTCACTATTAGAAAATAAGATGAAATTTAGCTTTTCTAGTTTAATAACATTTTAAATCTGATCAATTTAAATGATCCTGGGTATTGTTCAATAAACTAATTACTTATTTTCTAACATTTGGTTAAAGGTATGCACAACACTCTGGCTTTTACTTGCAGTGTGGCCCCTAAGATGGGAAATGTACAGGAAGACACACGACTGAGACCTAGAGAAACTTTCATGTAGGTAAGTACACTAAGAAACATGCAGACACCAGCATTTGCTGCACTGTTTATAAGAACAACCACAACAAAAACCCCAAACCTGGAAACAACCCACATGTCCACCAAGAGGAGGATTCACAAATAAACTGTAGGATAGTCACACAACAGACCACACACAAACTGAGTCAACTTTAGCTACACACTTCCACACGGATGAATTTTAGAAAGTTCTGAGTGAAAAAAGTGACAGAGGAGTATATATAGTATAAGACAACTTTTATATATAGATTAAAAAAAAAAAAAAAGAGTGCTCCTATGAAAGGTGAGAGGGCTAGCAAACCCCTGGGCAAGAATGGGAAGACACTGTAATGCCCCATACAACACAGATCTGCTTAAGGCACTGACCACCACGGACTTACTATGCGTATGATAAACAAACAAAAACACCATACTTGTTAGATATATACTCTTGTGGGTGAAATGACAGGATGGCTGGAATTCAAAATATTGAAGGAAAAAAGCTAAGTGATGAATAGGTACACTGTAGTTTCTATTTTCCATTAATAAAAAATTCACAAAAAACTCAGCAAACCTACACAACATATGAAGTAAAAATAGAAAGAAAAGCAAGAAGGATACGGATGTAGAGTAGAGACGGTATTGGAAAGAAGCACACAGCCACAGGGAGCTGCACAGTACCGGAGACAGTCTATTCCGGAAGGGGAGGAAGTGAGGTCACTGCAGCAGCAGGGTCTCATCTTGCACACTTGGAACACACTGTTAGGTTTTACTATGATCCAGTTGATACATACAAAGCAAAACAATTCAGCAGATTAAAGGATACTCAATGCCGTTTAGGACTGAGACTGGAAAGCTCCCAAGCTGAGAAATTCTTAAATTCCACTAAAGTTTTAAATGAGTGCAACACCTGAAAAAGTGGATGACTCAGCCCGCTAGGTTTGAAGTGCACAGCTGAGACAGGCTGGCACTGCCCAGCAGGAAAGCTAAAGCTTCAGGCTACACAAACCGCACCGAGTCCTGCACCAAGTCTCAGTAACAGACGTCTACAACTTCACTTTAGTCATCTCTGGAGCAGGAGCGGCCACCAGCAGCAGGGCCGGCCTGGCGCTCTCCTACTTTGCCTGGATGACAGTGGCCACGAGACTCTCTGGACACTCAACTCCAAGCTGCTCCTGAATCCAGCTCTTCGTCCTCCTCTCCTTTCCCTAGATCTTACAGAGGCCACAAACTCACGTGTCCAAAACTGAATGTCTCCCTCCCTGCCTTTCTTTCCATCTTGGTTAACAGAAGCCTCAGTACCCAACTCAAAATAATCCTGGAGGCAATGGAAGCACCATCTTCATTTCTAACCACCACACACTTTCTCCTAATTACACGGACCTCACCCTTCCCAGGCCCTCTGCGTGGACTTTAAGGGTTAAGCTTAGCCTCCTGACTGGTCTACCTTCAAATTAAGCCCTCTTCTGTGCTTCCCATCTTGGTAAGACGAGTCAGCTTTGATTCTCACCCTTGATGTAAAATCAGTTCCATCAAATCTCCTTCCTTCTCATCCCTCGATCCACTTCTCTCCATACCCACTACAACCACTCGAGTCCAGGCATCACTCTCTCAGCCGGGTCACTAACGCAAGTCTCTGCCCTGGTCTCACTATCACCAGCCTCGCCCTCTCCAATCTGTCCTCCACACTGCTACCAGGCTTAATTCCTAAAACACAAACAGCCATGCATGCTGTTAAACAAACGAACTCCATGACCACCTTCTACTCTACACACCCATGCCCACCCCCAGACGGCGTCCAGCAAATGGAACCGCTTGCTCCAGGTCAGTTTCACTGTGTGAGGAAAGGCCCTAATAGTCGCTGTAGGCCACAACGCTAGACTGTGCCAACAGAGCTTTAATATCTTCTCTCTCTGAATCCAATAACCATATTCTCTGAGGGCACTATCTATTTCTTACAAATGAGGCAACTCATCCTCAGAAATGTTAAATAATTTGCCCAAAGTGACTCTGCTAAGAAGTAGCAATGATTCAGACCCAAGTATTTGGATTCCAAAGCCACGTTCCTCCCATCAACTCCCCGTCCATGCTGTTTCTTTAGGAGAGTGAAGCTTTCTTATCTCACTTCCTTAAAAAGTGTAGTACTAAGACTTTTCAATTTGAGATTACAACAAGGCTTCCAAAGGAACCACGCAAAAAGACAAGTGAAAGCTTCATGACGTGAATGTGTGATGACGAGTCCAAATGACTGAAATCAATGGGTCAAGGAAGAGCTAGCAAACTCATGACCTGGGCATTTATTTACACTTATGCTCCCCAAACTAAACTGGTCTAGTTCATCTGAATATGCATTAATTAGTATTTAAATGTTAATTATTTAAACTTTTCACTTTTTTAATCAAAAGAATCTTAAAGATGCCAGAACTGGGGCTAACATTTTGCAAATGTAAATCAAATGGGAAATGGGTTCTGCTATTTCTCAAACAACCAATTTGAAGCCAAATTCCCAAGACCTGAATGAATCATAAGTGCTCAAATTGCTTTATGTCTTTACTCAAAGCTAGTAATTAAACATTTAGGACATTAAATGATGAGGTTAACATAAATTTACCATATACCAAATTTACCCATCAATTCCACTATTAGGGATCTGCCCAAAAAACAAGAAAACATATGTCCATCCAAAGACCTGTATGCAAATGTTCATAGCACGTTATTTAAATAGCCAAAAGGTAGAACAACCCATATATCTATCAACAGGCAAACGGTAACAAAATGTCACACAGCCACAAAAGAATACTATTCATCAATAAAAAATGAAGTACTGATACATGCTACATAATGGAGGAAACTCAAAAACATTATGCTAAGTGAAAGCTAGATGCAGAAGACCACACGTTATATGATTCCATTTATCATGTGAAATATGAAATGTACAGAACAGGCAAACCCTAGAGACAGGAAGTAGACTAGTGCTTGCCTGGGGCTGGGGTGGGAATGGGGTGTGACTGCAAGTAGGTACAAGGAATCTTTTTTGGGGTGATGGAAATGTTGTAAAACTGGATTGTAGTGATGGCTGCGCAACTCTAACTTTACTAAAAATCACTGAATTACACATTTAAAATGAGTGAATTTTATGGTATGTGAATTATGCCTCAAAATAAGGGGGTTAAAAAAAAAGACAGCTTTAAAGCCTGCTTGCTATACATCTTCGTGGCAAATTCAGTCCCTTCACGGAACAGAATATATCTCCTACAAGATGACCAGGTTCTGCATACATAGGGACCTTAGCATGAAAAGCAGAGTAACTGAGTGTTTTACTGGAAAGAAAGTTTTAAGAACTGCTATTTACCAATAGAGAGGCTTATATTCTCCTGGAACATATATAAAAAAGTGAAAATGTAATTTAAAACACTTAGCTGAAGCTCCCAACAGAGCTGCCCTACGGCATACTGCCTTACTGCCAAATTAAAGACAGACAAAACTGCAATCCAAGTTCCGAGGGTCTGGAAGAAATCACCCAGGCTACGGCGATCAAGACGACTCACGAAATGTGTGCTCTGAACGGTTCTCAGGGAATGAGCAGGATCTGAACAGGTGGTAGAGGAACAGAGAGGGTGTTTCGCAAGGGAGGAAGAGCAGGAGGCCGGAAAACAAAGCACGAGGCTGAGCGAAGGATCTGTGCAAGAGGCTGCAGAGGCAGGAAGGTGAGTTTGCAGTGACAGGACACAAGGCCTTTATTCCGAGTGGGTAACAGAGTTAGGGGAGGTTTCCGAGCAGGAAGTGACCCGACTGATGTGATTTTAGACAATTAGTCTGACAGCTCTGTGGAGTTAGGATGAAAGAGGACCTAACGCAGTGAGATGAACCCCGGGGCTGTCAGAGTTGAGGTAACAGCTCAACTTACACTCACAGCAACAGAAAAGGAAAGGCCAGACGTTTAAAACCACACAAAGCAGGAATTACGGTAACTGAGCTGACTGGCTGCGGGGGCATTAGTAAGGAACGAATGAATTAAGGATGACAGAGCTGTCTCTCAAATTTGTACACTCAAACCTCCAAAAATTTATCTCTGGATCCCAGAATTTGACAGACACTACATTAAAATCCAAAACAACTTAACTACTGCTAGTGGAAATGCTCAATGATACGAACAGTAATTTTGCTGTATATACTAACATTACAGATACATTTATCCTTTGACCCAGCAATCTCACTTCTAGGAATCTACCCCCAAAATAAACTGGCCAAAAACCATAAAGTCATAAACTAAAGTTTAGTCACTGCAAAAGACTGGAAACCAACCCAAAATCCTTCAAGAGGGGACAAGAGGACTAAATTATGGCGTATTTACACAATGGAGCATTGTGCAATTATAAAAAAGGAATGAGGACAATCCCCACTTACTGGTAATATAGTGATTTCTTCGTGAACACATTAACTGAAAAAAGCAAGGGTCTTTTTGCGTGTGAGGCGAGGAGATGAGAGCAAATACTAACACATAAGGATAGATAAATTTTTCTTTTCAAAAAGAAAAAAATGGGAAGATAAACCGAAAACTAATAAAAATGGTTACCTATGGGGGTGGGAAAAAATAGGCTGAAGGATATGAGTCCAAGCAGACTTCAGTGTGGGTCTATGGACAGAATTCAGGGGGACTGTGAAATGTAGGTGGGGGAAAAAAATCACGTTTTTATTTTTCACTAACCTCTGACTGAAACTTGACAATTCCTCCGATCACGAATGTAGGCAACACATCACAGTAGTTTTAGCAGTATCTCTTTGTCACCAAGAAATCACGAGTATTTTCATTATTCCATGACAGTTATTGCCAGTATCCTGTGGACTCATCAATACTTTGGAATGACAGTAGGTATAAAGCCCATTCACAGTAGATCTTAAATAGGAAATATGTTAACTATGTTAACGTATGTAATTCTCAGGGGCAGATATGTTTGCTGTACTCTATTGTGGACATCTTTCATGGTTGAAAAAAGTAAAAAGCTACACTGTAAAAGCCATAAAAACACGTGTGATCCATATCCGGCCTACAGGATCTCAACTGTGCCCTATGTTTTAGATAATATGAAAACAATATAATTGTAAATAAACAGGAACTCACACGCACAAAGTCTCATGGCAGTTCTAGGTTAAGTGATTATCACCCACACATTCATAAATCTGTGTGAAATTCCTTCTATCATTAAATTGAACACACACTCAAAAAAAATCGGATGCTGGCAAAACCCCAGGGGTAAAGGGAGTTAAAGAGAAACAACCCAAAAGACAAAGGTGATATTACGAAGAGAACTAGATAAGTTATGTGCAGAAGCATGAATCTAAGGGAAGATGAAGACCTTAAATATGTTGAATGTGAAGTGATTTAAAAAAATAACTCCACTTTAAAAAAAAAAAAAAAGGGGGCCGGCCCCATAGCTAAGTGGTTAGGTTCGCACGGTCCACTTTGGCAGCCCAGGGTCTTGCCGGTTCAGATCCTGGGCGCGGACATGGCACCACTCATCAAGCCATGCTGGGGTGGCGTCCCACATGCCACAACTGGAAGGACCCACAACTAAAAATACACAACTATGTACCGGGGGGCTTTGGGGAGAAAAAGGAAAGATAAAATCTTTAAACAAATAAAATAAAATAACACCAAAATGAAAATGCCAAATCAGATGGTTTAAAAATACAGAACTGTAACACAAAGGAAATCACACCTGAAGAAATAAATTTAACAATTGGCAAAAAGCTGAAATTGTTGGCACCACTGCGGATAAAATCTTCAAAGCCTAAGGAAAGAACTTACTAGAGGTGAGGACTCAAACTCAGATTTAAAGGACATGGGAAACAAGCCCCCACCTCCCACCACCAAGAGAGAGAGAGAGAGTGCTGCGGGAGACAGGGGTCCACAGGGAGGAGAGGCAGAAGGCCAGAACGCAGGCGCCAGATGAGAGCTCTATGAAACATACAGTCCTTGACAGCGAAAGTCTGAGACAAATCAAGGAAAAGTCTATGAAGAAAAGGTTGCTGCTTACAGTAAGTGCCAGGAGACAGTGGCCTTCAAGAACGTGGCTCCAGCAGCGTGGAAGCCAGGCTGCAGCCACGTGGAAATGGCCCTCTCAAAACCATGGGAGAAGATGCTGGATTCTGCATCGTTGGTAGAAACCAACAGAACCTGCCCCGCCTGGTTTCTGGTGTCACAGGAGGATTCCCGGACTAGTTCAGATAAAGTGATGACTTATTACCTCCATTCGCCATTATGCAATGAAAGTGAACAAGATGTGAATTTTCCTTTTAAATTCTAAAGCCAGTATGCAAGCATCACTATTATAAACTTATAGTTGAATACAACATGACAACTATCATGCTTCAACTTCCAAAGCAAACCACATATCTTATTCAAAAATAATGTACGACAAATAATTTACAACCACACTCCCATAAAAAAACTTTTGTGCATGTCTCACAGTTGAGTGCTTGTAACCCTGAATTCAAAATGTGATATAAAATTAACCATATTCTGCCTGTGTCCATGCTTCCCACTGCCTTCTAACAGGGGTCCCTTTGGCAATCTCATCAAGATGACCCCCAACCCAGATCACCCACAGATGGAACTGAGAAAATACTACAGCAGTCACTACAGAGAAGAGACACAGAGAATCTAAAATCAGCGAGCATTGCTAATCAGAATCCTTAGAAGGAGATGAGGTTCCTTCTACAGTGCCAGTTATAATTCTACTACCTCATTTTAAAGACCCAAATACCAACTTCTATGAGTCGCAAAGACTTAAATGAGGGGGCCAGCCCAGTGGCTCAGCAGTTAAGTGCACACGTTCTGCTTCAGCAGCCCAGGTTCGCTGGTTTGGATCCCGGGTGCGGACATGGCACCGCTTGGCAAGCCATGCTGTGGCAAGCGTCCCACATATAAAGTAGATGAAGATGGGCACGGATGTTAGCTCAGGGCCAGTCTTCCTCAGCAAAAAGAGGAGGATTGGCAGCAGATGTTAACTCGGGGCTAATCCTCCTCCTCAAAAAAAAAAAAAAAGACTTAAATGAGCCATCCTATGCAAAATGCCTTGTCTATACCTGGTACATAGTGGGAATTCCCCAAATGAGAGGCGTCTTTCTTCCTTCTAAAAAATAACAGTAGTAGAAGCTGATCCTTAAAACCCCATCTAATTCACCTGATTTTCATTAAAAAAATCATTAAAGTCCATTAAATGCAAGGACTTTTTTAGTACGTTGAACATTAGTCATTAATATTTGCAAAACTTTCCTTAAAAATAAAAGTAGAGGGGCTGGCCCCATGGCTGAGTGGTTAAGTTCACGTACTCCGCTTCAGCGGCCCAGGATTTGCGGGTTCAGATCCTGGGTGTGGACATGGCACCCCTCATCAAGCCATGCTGAGTCAGTGTCCCACATAGCGCAACCAGAAGGATCTACAACCAGAATATACAACTATGTAATGGGGGGCACTGGGGAGAAGAAGAAGGAAAAAAAAGAAGATTGGCTACAGACGTTAGCTCAGGTGCCAATCTTTAAAAAAAAACCTAAAAGTAGAGCAAAACTATAAAACTCCTACAAGACAACACAGGAGAAAACCTAGATGATTTGGGTAAGGAAATGACTTTTTAGACAACACCAAAGGCAGAATCTATGAAAGAAATCATTGATAAGTTGGACTTCATTAAAATTAAAAACTTCTCTGTGGAAGACAAGGTCAAGAGAACAAGACAAGCCATAAAGTAGGAGAAGATATTTGCAAAAGACACATCTGATAAAGGAGTGTCAAACCAAAATATATAGAGAATTTTAAAAACTCAATAAAAAAACCACTTGATTAAAAAAATGGGCCAAAGATCTCATCAACGATTACAGACGGCAAATAGGCGTTTGAAAAGATGCTCCACAACCTTAGTCATCAGGGAAATGCAAATTAAAATGAGATAGCACTATACACCTATTAGAACAGCCAAAATCCAGGACACTGACACCACCAGATGCTGGGGAGGATGTGGAGCAACAGGAACTCTCATACATTGCTGGTGGGGGTGGAAAATGATACAGCCACTTTGGAAGACAGTTTGGTGGTTTCTTACAAAATTAAGCATATTCTTACCATATGATCCAGCAATCACAGTGCTTGGTATTTACCTAAAGGAGTTGAAAACTTATCTCCACACAAAAACCTGCACATGGATGTTTATAGCACCTTTATTCATAATTGTCAAGTCTCAGAAGCAACTAAGATATCCTTTAGCAAGTGAACGGATAAATAAATTGTGGGTACATCCAGACAATGGAATGTTACTCAGCACTAAAATAAATGAACTATCAAGCCATGAAAAGACATGGAAGGGGGCCAGGCTGGTGGCACACTGGTTAAGTTCACACACTCCGCTTCGGTAGCTCAGAGTTTGTGGGTTCAGATCCAGGGTGCAGATCTACACACCACACAAAAAATAGAAGAAGACTGGCACAGATGTTAGCTCAGGGCCAATCTTCCTCACCAAAAAAAATTTAAAAAATAAAGACATGGGGGCTGGCCCGGTAGCGCAATGGTTAAGTTCACATGTTCCACTTTGGCAGCCTAGGGTTCACCGGTTCAGATCCTGGGTGCAGACCTATGCAATGCTTGTCAAGCCAAGCTGTGGCAGGTGTCCCACATATAAAGTAGAGGAAGATGGGCACGGATGTTAGCTCAGGGCCAGTCTTCCTCAGCAAAACGAGGATTGGCAGCGGATGTGAGCTCAGGGCTAATCTTCCTCAAAAAAGCAAAATAACAAAATAAAATAAAATAAAGACATGGAGGAACCTTAAACGCATATTATGAAGTGAAAGACGCCAATGTGAAAAGCCTACATACTGCATGATTCCAACTATGTGACATTCTGAAAAAGGCAAAACTATGGAGAAGGCAAAAAGATCAGTGGTTGCCAGGGAGTTGAAGGGGGTGATAAACAGGCAGAGTACAGAGGATTTTTAGGGGAGTGAAACTGTTCTGTATGATACTATAATGATGAATGCATGTTATTTCACATTTGTCCAAACCCATAGAATGTACACCAGCAAGAGTGAACCCTAATGTAAACTAGGGACTTTGAGCAATTACCATGTGTTAACGTAGGTCCATCAACTGTAACAAACGTGCCACTCTGACAGGGGATGGTGACGGTGGGGAGGCTGTGCATGTGTGGGGACAGGGGGTATATGGGAAAGCTCTGAACTTTCCTCTTAGTTTTGCTGTGAACCTACAACTCTAAAAAAACTGTCTTTAAACAAAACCAAAAAAGTAGAAACTCACTTTTGATTTTTATATTTTGCTCATGAAATATGCTTGTATTTTATAATCTAGAGTAAACAAAAAGCTAGTATCAAATATCAAATACTATATTTGCTTATTTTCCTTAATTCAAAATTAGGCTATTTTGCTAATTATTGATATTTGAATAATGGATGTTTTAATGAGAGGATCTTACATTCATACCTGTTACTGTAAAATGGAAAATAGATCAGTAATTCAAGATTCTTCTTTGTAAACAGAACACCTGGCTCCAGGACCTGCATATTTAACAGAAGAAATACTTCTGATTTGTGGGCTCCCTTCTGTGGCTGGAGGGCAGAGGCCCAATTCATAGCTGAACCCTTGGCACCAAACACAGTGCGCTGGCACACTGCAGGTACTCCAGAAATATTGGTGAATTTACTACTCCAAATACTTTGGGGACACATCTGAATCTCTGACGACACTTAAAAAAAAAACCACCCCAAACAAAAACCCATTCAGCCCATCACCATACAGAACTATTACACAGTAACGAACACGATGGAACGTGGTTAATAACATGTCGTTTTATTTTCTACCTGCCCAGGAACAATACCAAATAAAATGGGGGGGGGGGTAACACAACATTTACATTATGTACAAGTTAAGAAAAACAATTACTCAAAGAAGCCATAAAAACTGTAAAACTGAGGGCTTTGAAAAGAATTAAGAAAGAATTTATTTTTTAATTCTTATTTAAAAGAATTAAGGCCAGGACTCATCATTCTGGAGTAAGAGAAGAACAAATGTATTTAAAACTTCATGGTTCAGTTGTCTGTCTTCTCCTGCTTTCTAAAAACGAGCAGAGCTTTGAAATTAGTAGGCCCTCAACCCAGCACTAAAAGAATTAATATAGCTGCTTTCTCCTTGAGATCAATCTTTGTCCTTCTAATTAAATACAGATGGATGCACATGCTCATCCAGGTCATTCCCCCAAACACACACACATAACAATGAGAAATTTCAGATCTTATTAAGTATGGAATTTTCTCCTAAGAACATCTTAGGAATTAGGAACCAATTTTTATTCTCTTAGACTTGGTACTTGAACAATTAATAGAAGAGGTCCCTTTAAAGTCTAAAAACACACACACCAGCACTCAAAGCCTTAAATATTGTTCAATTCGTGACTGAATCTTAATTCAGTTGGCATATAGACTCTTCTTCCTTTAATTACTATGTGACTTCCAAGTAGGGTGTCAAAGCATTACTGGTATAAATGCTTTAGAAAACTTGAAAACTTGCAGATGACCATAATCACTTAATATTTAACAGGTGCTACACAGACTGACCGGTTTGTCCATATAAATTAGTTTTAACTGTTAAGGCCTCAATTTCAGTTCTCAGTTTTGGCACAATGCTTTTATGAGCACATCTTCAACGATCTAGCTTGGTGCTTGCATGTATTTTATTTCCAAGCCTTTTCATTTACTTCAAAACAAGAAAAAACAGTATTACATTTGATCATGACTATCTACACCATATACGTTTTTCAGATTGAGGACTACAATCCATTAACGTATGCGCCATGAAATCGAGTTAGTAAATGGCAACTGGAACTTTTCAAAAAAGTAAAATAAAGAAAAAAGAGCTCACAAAACATAAGGTAAGTGTTATTTTATGTCTGTGCATGTACAGGGTTATCCTACAAAATGAATTTCTTCCTGCAGAAAAAAATTCAAGCAGCACGGATCGACATTACACAGTGACATGATTTCACATAGTTAATACACAAATGTATGTGGATGTGCATGAGGCTTCAAACTTCTGGCTCCACCGCTCACTAGCTGTGTGAGCTTGGCCAGACACCCTAACCTCCGTGCCCATAATTGTCTGTAATGGGGACAGGAACTGTACCTGTCTTACAAGGTTGCTCTGAGGAACAGATGCGTTATGTAAATAAAATGTTTAGAAGAGCACCTGACACGCAGTAAGCATTTGCTACTATTCATATTAACACTTCTTCAAAAGTTATCAGGGGCTGGCCCCGTGGCCCAGTGGTTAAGTTTGTGCGCTCCGCTGTAGGCGGCCCAGTGTTTCGTTGGTTCGAATCCTGGGCGCGGACATGGCACTGCTCATCAAGCCACGCTGAGGCAGCATCCTACATGCCACAACTAGAAGGACCCACAACTAAGAATATACAACTATGTACCGGGGGGCTTTGGGGAGAAAAAGGAAAAAAATAAAATCTAAAAAAAAAAAGTTATCAGATGTCCTTGAAATTCCTAACATGGTACTTAAATTAAAAAACACTAAAAACTTCTCAGGGGGAAATGCCAAAGCTACCATGCTTATTTTTTAAATCAAAATGAAGTAAATTAATGTTGCCTGAAAATCTCACAGCCCCTTGACAACTGATGACGCTGGGTGCAGCACTCCCCCAAAATTCCCACCAAAGTGTACCTCTCATCAGGAGGGAGAGCTTTGCATTCTGATGCACCTGGGGACCCAGCAGAAGCAGTTGCTAAAAGTTCAAGTTTTCTTTGAAACCTCCTTCTTTCTTAAAATTAATCCGAATCTTTCATTCTACCACAAACTATGTTTGCTTTAACAGAGTGTTTTAAACGTTGAGAAAACGTTTCTTAACTATCTTACTAGGTAACGAGTGAGCCACTATTGTACTGAATCCACTACGTTTGGAAAACCTACTCAAGAGATTTCATTGCACATCAGCTCCAAGAAACCTATCTTGTCTCGGTGACAAGGCATCTTAAGGACCCAGACTAACACAGATACGCAGAAACAAAGAACAAGTCGTTTTTCACCCGAGATGACCAGGGTGCTTGGTGGTACAGGAAACACCTTCAGGCCACCGAGGGCGGAAATCTAGACATGGACCTGCAGCTCGGGGAGGCGCAATCACGTGTCACACACGGGGGCAAGTCTCTCCATCTCCTGGTGAGAAGCACACCCGAGGGCTGCTCCACGGAAGGATGCCTTATTCCACCACAAATGCTGTAACTTTCGTTTAAATGTTTCAACTCAGTACCCACAATTCTGTTCAACTAATTTCCAAAATTTCCTACATGTGCGATGACAGTGTGTCCTGTAGTTGGTGAGTGCTAAGCCTTGAAAAAACATCCACTCAATAAGCCGATTTTGAAAGCTACCACATTACTAAGTGAACAAGAAGTCGTTTACCCAATCCAGGTTTTCAAGCCTTTTCACGACTTTTCTTTCCACTAATACAAATAAATTAACCCTAAGTTCAAAAATTCTGATCAGCAACTTTCCCCAGCTAAGTGAACTTTCAAAGACACTTCCCATTTCTCTACAAACTGGTTCAAAGACGATAAACAGTTCTCCCCCTACCACTCTCTTTATCTGATTTGGAGCTTTTACTTTTTGCTTTGTTTTGAATACATTTGCCAATTTATTCACCCTAAAGGTTCCTAGAGAAATCATGAAGTGCTCTCTATCAGGTGAAATGTTGTCAGTGCACAGACAATGGTCCTGAATCCTCAGGGTCACAATGAGCCTGACACCACCTACTGTACCGCTCCTGTGGGTCCACCTGTCAGAGAGCTGCACTCCCCCTTCTGTGCACATGTGCAGTACTGCCCTTGGTAAAAAGCATCATGTTGAAAATGTCCTGGGGCCAGCCCAGTGACATAGTGGTTCAGTTTGTACACTCCACTTCAGCGGCCTGGGATTCACCAGTTTGGATCCTGGGCACAGACCTAGCTCTGCTCATCAAGCTATGCTGAGACGGCATCCCACACAGAAGAGCTAGAAGGACCTAGAACTATGTACTGGGGCTTTGGGAAGGGGAAAAAAAAGAGGAAGATTGGCAACAGATGTTAGCTCAGGGCCAATCTTCCTCACCACAAAAAAGAAAGAAAGAAAGAAAGAAAGAAAATGTCCTTACTAGCTACTACAACATCAAGTATTCAGAAATATTTTCAGACATTATAAATAGTGGGGAAAGGATGTGAGGAGACACATAATACACAAAACTGTATTTAAATCTGGGCTTTGTATCAATCAAGGCTAAATGATTAGATTAAATGCAGTCTCTCAATCAATTATTTGAGTTTGTCTCTGAGCTCATGAAATATGCCATGTGATGATAACCAGCAATAAGAGGTGTTCTTTTGGAGGCAGCAAGGGGGCTTTTAAAAAAAATCTTGCTCCCCACTCTGACTCAAAACAATCTGGCCATCTCTATAACAAAGAAAAAAATTGGGTAAAACCTGTAATATCAGCTTCCCCTAAGAAGATGATTCTGAAACAGATTTAAGCTTCTATCATTTGTGTGTGTGTGTATGTGTATGTTTTCTTTTCTGAGGAAGATTAGCCCTGAGCTAACATCTGCTGCCAATCCTCCTCTTTTTGCTGAGGAAGATTGGCCCTGAGCTACCCTCCGTGCCCATCTCCCTCTATTTTATACATGGGACACTGCCACAGCACAGCTTGATGAGTGGTGCTGGGTCTGCGCCTGGGATCGGACCCGGCAAACCCTGGGCTACTGGAGCTGAGCACATGAACTCAACCGCTATACCACCGGGCTGGCCTCTGTGGGTTTTTTTTTTTTTATTATTATTGAACTGCTCCTAGTCCAGGTGTTTCTTTCTTCTTAGTTGCAAAAATTTGTAGTGAATTTCCCTTTGTCTGCACAAGTTGCTTCTATAGTCACTATAAAATTGGTGGTTTTTTAGGTTACGGTTTAGGGGCAGAAGACAGAAGCAGCTCAGTGCACCTCTACAGTAACTAAAACCCATACACAAATAAGAATAAAGAACACCCTACATATTAAGACTGCTACTATCTCTGTCAATACACCAGCTGTGACTGGGGAAGCACCATCGTCTTTACCGTCAGACTCAAGTTTAGTGGGGGAAGCTTCACAGAAATGCCTGTCAACATTCTGATTTCACGTAATTTACTTCATTAACTTGTGTTTTTTCTCAAGCAAGGTTTTCAAGATTATGGTTCAAATAGCTTATTTTGAAAACCATCAAACATGTTCCCAGTTGAAAATATACTTAATATTTTTTAAAAGAACATCCAGGGGCCGGCCCAGTGGCGCAGCGGTTAAGTGCGCATGTTCCACTTCGCAGTGGCCCGGGGTTCACCAGTTCGGATGCCGGGTGTGCACATGGCACTGCTTGGTAGAAAGCCATGCTGTGGCAGGTGTCCCATGTATAAAATAGAGGAAGATGGGCATGGATGTTAGCTTAGAGCCAGTTTTCCTCAGCAAAAAGAGGAGTTAGCTCAGGGCTAATCTTCCTAAAAATAAATAAATAAATAAAAGAACACCCAAATCACAAAATCCAAATCTTCCCCATAGGTTTGTATCAAGAACTCACAAGGACATTTTAGAGGGCTTGGGCTTCACAAACACGATTCAATTTTCTAAAATAATATTTACACATCAAAACTTTGCAAATAAATCAACTTTTGCAAAGTAGAAATGAATGAACTAGAGAAAGCAGCACATTTTAGGACAACTTTTGTTCAGATCACACAGAGTAAGCGCTTATACTCACTCATCCACAGTAGACTGTCGGGGAAACAAACCCTCCTCTGCACTGTGGAAAGAAATCTTTTAAATGTAAAACTGCAGTCAATTCACTGCTGCCAAGGGAGTCATGGGAATGTGTTTTACAATCACTTTTCACTACAACTGTTAAGAGAATCTCCTGTCCTAGTTACATACACACCCTCCCCTATTTATCTATCATAAATACTGCTAGAAAGAGACATCTTACACCTCATCCACACTTTCAAAAGGAAACTGTTGTTGGTTATAATCTGTGAATTCTTTAATCATACATGTTTCCTATAAATCAGCTGTATCAAGAAAATTTCTACATTTGTAATTTATTATAGATAAAATCTCAATGTTTACAGGACTTTCCTAAATTGGTTTGCTTTACTGAAATCTCGTTAAATGTTATTGCTAGAAATCACACTCCCAGCTTGGAGAACCAGGACAGGACAAATAACCGCAGCCCACGCTCGGCCCCTTAAGTGAGAAGCGCAGCCTGCTGGCGTCACGCACACAGCCCAGCTTGCAGTGTTTTTTGATGCTCAACAGGAGGTGATGGGATTGTGTGGTGAAGGACAGGCGAGGACCGAGAGCAGAGCCCGGTCCACCAAATCACGGTGACTCCAGACGGACTGCGTAGTCAAGGAGCCACGACAAATCCTGAACACAAGCGATGCCTGTGTCACCAGGCATGAGGATTGAGGGCAACATGAAGCTGGTGACAGAACCAAAAAGGCAAGTATGAACACAGCATTTTGATGGAAGAACTAACAAGATTTGATAGCTCACTGAATACAGACAAGAGGGGAAAACTGAAGTTTCAGATATAATGCTAGAAAGAGACAAGGTGAATATGGTTTAGGGAGCAAAAGAGATCAGTCTGGGGCAAAGTGAGATGGAAGGGTAGGTTAGCCTAACGGAAAAGCCCTGAGGGCAGTTAGAAGGACTGAAGGGAGCCGGCTGAAGTCAGCGAGCTAAACCAGCAGAACCGCTCCAGACAAGACACAAGTGAAAAACCCCACAGCAAAGCAAACTAGAACAGAGAATCAAGTCAGAGAGATATCCCCTCAACGTCAATTAAGAGAAGACAGAACCAGAAGAGCAGAATATTCCCCACAGGATGCAATGCTGAGAGATCGTTCAAGAAAAAAGAAGGGCAACCTGGCCCAGGAGTTTGGAGATCGCTGCATGTTACATCCCCTCCTGAAGGGGCCCAAACGCTCTAGAAAACAGACCTGCTTATGCTTCCCAAACTAATTTAACCTAACATCTCATGTGAACAGTGTCACACTCTGGAAACCACAGAGGTAGAATACATTCTTTTTTTTGTTTTGAGGAAGCTTAGCCCTGAGCTAACATCTGCCACCAATCCTCCTCTTTTTGCTGAGGAAGACTGGCCCTGAGCTAACATCCATGCCCATCTTCCTCTGTTTTGTTATATGGGATGCCTGCCACAGTGTGGCTTCACAAGCAGTGCTGGGTCCGCACCCAGCATCTGAACTGGCAGACCCCAGGCTGCTGCAGCAGAACCTGTGAATTTAACCGCTGCGCCACTGGGCAGGCCCCACAGAGCTAGAAATGCAGGAGAACCAATTTAATAGAGCAGGAAAGACTGTAAAAGAAAATTAAAGAGAAGAAGTCAAGTCTGATTTTCAATCAACTGAAATACTTTTCAAACCCAGGGAGTTTATGGGCCGGCCCCATAGCCTAGTGGTTGAGTTTGGCACAGTCCGCTTCGGTGGCCCAGCTTCAGTTCGTGGGCGTGGACCTACACCACTCATTGGTGGCCATGCTGTGGCAGTGACCCACATACAAAATAGAGGAAGACTGGCACAGATGTCAGCTCAGGGCAAGTCTTCCTCAACCAAAAAGAGGATTGGCACAGATGTTAGCTCAGGCTGAATCTTCCTCAGCAAAAAAACCCCCAGGCAGTTTAGACTTAAAGAAGGAAAGAGAAGAGTTCGAATTATCTTTGAAGTTAATGATATAAACCAGTATTTTCCAAGTTTAATAAGTACACTTAACATATGACTCCAAGAAAATGTGAATGATGCATACTCTGACTTTGTTATTCCTCAGTAGTGATTATGGATTAATGATGATTCATGTGCTTACCAAACAATTTTTTTAGCTACTTCCTCTAGTAACATTTAAGATTTAGATTTAGACAAGAAATAAAGTGAAACAAAAATCGTTTCTAGACAACCACACCTATAACTCCGTACTCATTAGGATCCTGGTCTCTGCGGCACTCCCCACCCTGCCCCAAAGAACACCAGTGTTCACAACGCAGTCAGTGCCTCAGCAAAGACAGAACAAAACCAACACAGCGACTTACTACATACCACGCCTTGACTGCAAGGCACGTAATTCTTCACATTCTATAATTCTAAAATCAGTACGTGTTCTACAAGACAAAACACGTTCTTTAATATGGGAGTAGGGTCCTCTTCCCTCAAAGGCTATTATTAAGTTAAGGGTACACCCTATATATATATACATACATACAAATATAAACCCTCTAAGATATATGCCCCCTGTAAGATACACAACGTACATTAACATATTAAACTCCCCTCAATATACAACCTAGCATTTCCTAAATTTATTTACTCACAGATCTTCCCTCCCACACCCATACCTTACATGCCACAGAACACAGACAGGCAAATAGTGCTCTAAACAAATAAATAAAAATACTGAAAATGCAGTAACATGTGGAGTGGTAAAGCTGAGCTGCTTTATTATAAAAATAATTGTGACCAAAACAAACAAATGATTCATAATGTCAAAAGTGATTACAAGTGTGATATGCTTCATCAGAAATGCACCAAGTCAACAGCAGATATTAAAAGCAAACCAACCAACAAAACCCTGCAGAGGGCAAAGTCATCCACACACAGAACATTTACAAAGGTACCGCTGAAGAGCTAACGCCCACAGGCTAAGTGTCCTCAGCACCCCTCAGCCTGCCCTTCTGTGTCTTTTGGGTCTCTGCTGGTAGACTTTCATCACCACATCAAACAGAAGACTCTCTGACTTCGGGGGTCTCTATCTGATGACTGACTAGTAAAACATGTCTGCTCCGTGTGTCCAGGTCTACCTTCACCCAGGAAAGCAGAGGAAAGACTTCTGTCCAAGTGAGGCACTCGCAAGAAGCAGAAAGCTAAGCGGGAGCAGCCTGGAAGTCAGCAACCTGGGTTCAGCCCAGTCTCTGCGCACACTAAGTGCTGAACAAATAGTGGTATCATTACATGTAAGAGGAACTTGCAAGTTAATCTTTGATGAATTTTAAATCTTTAACATGGGAGAAGTCAGAAGAAACCACTCTTGGACTTTTTTCTTCTCCACCCTCCCCTAAACTGACGGTCTCCTAGTTCCCAAAGATACACTTGGGGCTCGGGGAGGCAAGCCGAGCCTAGAGCTCTGATCCTGAGATTCCACTCGGGACTGAAAAGTCAGTGGTCCTCACCCAGATTTCAAACCTTTCCTTCGAGTCTGACCAGAGCAGGCCTCCTTCCACCCTGCAGGAAGGGAGCTCTGAGTTCTCCGCCCTTTCTCCCACATCCTGACTTTCTTCGGATGCTTATCAGGCATACTTAACTATTTTAGTTAGTACATAATTAATTTCCACATAGTAAAGGCATTTCTTTCCTGGCATTTGGTGACACATTTCTCTGTACCTATTTTCTCATAATTCCAACAGTATTCCTAATTTGTGTCACTTACAATACATTTCTTAAATTGAAAGGTTACTGTAACCTTTCAATTTTCCAAGCTATAGCATAAAGTGTGCCAAAAGAATTTTTTTCTAATTTCTAGCAAATTTATATTCTTTTTTTTTTAAAGATTTTATTTTTTTTCCTTTTTCTCCCCAAAGCCCCCCGGTACATAGTTATGTATTCTTAGTTGTGGGTCCTTCTAGTTGTGGCATGTGGGACGGCGCCTCAGCGTGGTTTGATGAGCAGTGCCATGTCCGCACCCAGGATTCGAACTGACCAAACACTGGGCCACCTGCAGCGGAGCGCGTGAACTTAACCACTCGGCCACGGGGCCAGCCCCTCTAGCAAATTTATATTCTTAAGCATGACAATGGGTTTAAACATTCAATTGAAAAATGCACCTACTATGACTAGAAGTTATGAAATAAGCAAAAAAGGATATAGGAAGTTCATAATATCGCTAAGAAAAGGAAACCTCCACTGTGAAGACAACTCACCAGTACAGAATCCAGTGTTGGATTTAATAAAATACTAAACCACAAATGAGTTTCATGAGACTAAGATAGTTTCACGGGGGGCATAAACTTAAGGGGACCTGAAGTGGTTGAAGGATTAAGATACGGGGGAAAGAATGGAAGACTAGAGCGAGTGAACCCTGACCTCAGGAAACAGCCCATGGAAAGGCATCGAGGTACCCCCGTCAACATACCTGGACAGGGTCCTGCGAGCGGAGCAAACCCCCAAGTGCCTGCAGCATGCAGCAGTCCCACTGCTCCCACTGTCCTGTTTTGTTTTTACAAATTAATCCACTGTATTACAAATACATGTGCACTGCAGAAAAGCAGAAGGAAGAAAACACTAGAAAGACTAAATGAAAAATAACCCGTAATTCCAATGCTCAGAGATAATCACTATTAACATTTTGGCTTTTTTTAAAATGTATATACTAAACACCAAACCCAAAATTTTAGATATTACATATTGTTTTTTAGTTTGTCTTTGTCATTTAATACTCAATGAATCATTAAATACAGAATTACAGAAATGCAAAGGTCTAAAAATGCTGAAATAATCATCCTTAATAGCAAAAAACTGAATAAATGCTCTAAAAAGAGGCATTAAATAATAGTGTACTCATGACAAAATACTTAGTAATCATTTTTTATATTTTCTCAGACTAAATTCTTAGAAGTGGATTAGCTATTTCAAAACACATACATATTTTCTAAGCTTTTGTCACATATTTCTCTCAGAAAAATCACACTAAATTATACTCCTTCTAGCAAAGTATGAGTGGGCTCATTTTTCCATACCCTCAACCAGAAGTAGTTTATTTTTTAATCTATGCCAAAATTTTTAAAAACAGTATCTCGCTGATTTGCATTTCTAGGAGCACTGTTAGTAAAGCTGAAATTTTCATGTTTCCTGCTCTTTTTATAAATTACCGGTTTGCCCATTTTTTCCGTGGGGGGGGGGTGTTCTCTTTATCTTACTGGTTTATTTACAATCCCTCTTTTTATAGTGAGGGAGGTTAATCTGCTTTTAAGTTATGATAGTTTTCTCAGTTTGCCATGTGTCTTTTAACTGTTTATGGCATCTTAACATAGAGACCTTTACTCTAAGTAACCAAACGAACCTTTTCCTTTCCAGTTCCTACTTTCCGTGTTACGCTCAGAGAGGCTGTTTCCATCCTGAGATCATTTGTATTATCTTTCGGTTCTTAAAAAAAACTTTTTTGAAAAATATTTAGAAAGGACACAAGTTCACCAGCCTAAAATTACAACCATTTTCACCAGTGCATACACACTTTATGCACACAGATTTTAAACGGCTGCACACATTTCACACAATCTGTTTTCCAATGTACTTTCTGACACAGGTCTTCTAAAAAATTGCAGCTTATGAGATACGAACAGACTTAAAATGGTTTTATAAATTTTTGCAAGGCCCGTGAGTCACAACATCACGGCCAATTTAACAATAGTCCCAAAGTTCTACTGTGTTCACTTCTACCCCATCAGTGCTAAATTACTCTCCTTCAATGTCCACCAGCTACTAAAAGACCAGAACAAGCTCATTCCTAGTAGTCAACCAGAGTTCTGCATAATGAATTCTGTCATAATCATCGATGATCAGATAGCAATCCTTAAAGCATTTTCATTTCGATCTCTTCTCCTCTTCCACCTTCATATAAAGCAAACACTTAGGGAGCACCTGGTTGAAATGGAGCTCTGGAGTCCCTGTCTTGTTTTAGGCTGCACACCCACCAGGCCCAGCCTTAACCACTCGAAGCCTCAGTGTCTTCACCCATATGCTGTAAGGCGGATCGAACAATAGCACCGAGACTTCATGGGGCTTGGTCAAGATTTCAGGCAGGAGGATGTTCATGAACAAAAGAGGACTTAAATGAATGCTGACCCGGGTCGGGTACTAGGCCCAGGGGACACATGCACATCACATTTTCTGGGCCTAAAGTCTGTCTGTCTAGCGGGAGAAACCACCAAGTCCGGTCAAAGGATGAAGTTCTAGGACAGTGACCCAGGCGGGGCCTCACGGGATCCCAAGCAGGGCTGGCCTGGGACGGGACAGGATGGGGGGAGGTGAGGGCCCGAGTGGAGGGTTTTAAAGGAGCAAGAGTCTGTCGGATGACAAGAAGGTGACGCAGTCCTCTAGGCAGAGGGGAAAGCATGAGCAAAAGCCGACAAAAGGGTGGCAGGGAGAATTCTGGGAACCGGAGCTAAGGCGATCTGGAATGTGGATTGGAAGCCAGCAAGGTGATTCCCGTTACTTGACCCAAGTTTCCCAAGGGAAAAAATTCAGATGACTATCAAACTTAGGCTCCACAAATCTCCTGTTCAAACACGAATAGAAGTTTCCTTTAGAGAACGGTTTTTCAAATGCTGTTAGTATTAAAAGCTATGACAGTCCCAAGGAATCCACATACTTTGAGGGCCTAAAGAAATCTCAAACAGTGTCAATTAAAAACCATCTCGGGGCCGGCCCAGTGGTGCAGCGGTTAAGTGCGCACGTTCCACTTTGGCAGCCCAGGATTTGCCAGTTTGGATCCTGGGTGCAGACATGGAACCGCTTGGCACACCATGCTGTGGTAGGAGTCCCACATATAAAGTAGAGGAAGATGGGCACGGATGTTAGCTCAGGGCTAATCTTCCTCAGAAAAAACAAAACAAAAACCATCTCATTTTACAAATGAAGAAATACAGGCCCAGCAACGTTAAGCTCAAACTAGACCCCCAGGTTTTCTCTCCCCAGCAAAATGTTCTACGACTAAGCAAAAATAAGGGAATAAATAATACACACACGACTTTTTTTAGAAGCTAGAAAATATGTTTGAATAAAAAAATTTTGATATCATTAACATCATAATTTTGTTTATAGTGTGCATTAGTAAATGTACATATTATAAACAGGGAGCTTAAAGTCCTCAGCAATAGAAGAAACTTAAAGGTTTTATACAAATCTGGTTTATTCTTCATTTAATGTTCATTTCTCAGTTTTGAAAAGCAAACAAAAGAACACACCTTACTGAGAAACTACTAGATATCAAAAAAAAGAGCATGGCTGGGGCCGGTCCCGTGGCCAAGTGGTTAAGTTCTCGCGCTCCGCTTCGGTGGCCGAGGGTCTGCCGGGTTCAGATCCTGGGCGCGGACATGGCACCACTCATCAGGCCACACTGAGGTGGCGTCCCACATGCCACAACTAGAGGGACCTACAACTAGAATATACAACCACATCCTGGGGGGATTTGGGGAGAAAAAAAAAAAAAAAGATTGGCAACAGTTGTTAGCTCAGGTGCCAATCTTTAAAAAAAAAAAAAAAAGGGCAAGGTGAACCCAGAATTGGTACCTTGAAAACAGTACTCTCTTGTCCAGTCACATCGAAAAGACAAGTTCAAAATTAAGCCAAAGGTCCCCAACAGGCATTATATTCCAGATCGACTAGCTGCTGAAGGCAGCCATGGCTCTGGAACCTACGGAGGGCTGAGACAGCAGAGAACAAAACACAAACATATTCCCAAGTTTTTCGGGCCTAATTTCTAATTTGAAGAATAGCAAATAATTCTTCCACTTAAAGCATATTCATTTCAATTTTCCATGCTGAAAGAAAGGCACACTGTGTCTGCTGCGTATACTGGCAGTGAACTTCTGATAAAAGGCCCTCAAGGACCCAAGAGCCATCGCTCCCCTAAGAGATGTCACATCAGACTCTAGTGCCACGGTGGGTTTGCCGTATGTCTCCATCAGGGAAGAGGCTCTACCACCGAGGGTTTCACTGGAGGCTGCAGTATGTGCCCTGAGGGAAAGACCTCAAGCTTGTTTCCAAGAAAAACAAAAAAATCTGAAAAATCTGCACCTTCAAACTAGCTTTGAGGGAAAAAAGCTAATTAAAGTGTCACAACCGTTTTCTTTGCACTTTCCTGGATTTCCATAGTGAAAGAAAACCCAGCCATTTTTCTGTTGGGGCCCTGTGACAGATCCTGGGGTGCTAGAATAACCATCATAACAAAGGCTGTGTTCTTCATCAGCTAAGTGCAGTGACTGTTTACTGTAGCCAAAATCAGAGGTGGTCAAACATCGGGCATAAGTTAGAATTATTCCAGATTTATTCATTCAAAAAAACAACCAACGTACCCATGACCAAGTTCGATGCTACTTTGGGGATGCAAAAATCAACAAGGACTATCTCTTACCTTAAAGGAATTCACAGCCTAAAAAGTACGGGGAAATAAGGCTGTACTGACAATCAAGACTAAGTTAATTATTCTAGAAGATAACATTCAGTAAGAGACAAAGGAGTGTTAGGGGCTAACATCTAAGGGAACTGCTGAATCAGCTCAGGCATTGGTGTGCCCCTCAGTCCTCTGAGGGGGTGGACATTAGGAATCGGGGGCATGCCTGAAGGACCCGAGCATGTGGCTCTAAGACAAGGAGGATATTTTAAGTTGGTAAAAAATCCTAGTATATCTAAAGCTTTTTTCTTTTTAGCAAAATAGTTTTTAAAAGACGACACCAAGGAGAAAAAAAATTTAATATTTTTAGAGAGTAATTCAGCCACCCCTCTCAAACTTAATGAGCTCTCTCTACCTCCAAAAATGGGCAGAATAGAGTTAAAGCAAGCCAGTCTTGTGTTTGCATGCTTCGGAATTTGAAATGCGATGTTAACCATTTCGACTGACCACAGAAAGCAACAAGCAGAACTTTCAAGTAAAAATTTTTCTAATAGCCAAGAACTTTCTTCAACAAGGAAAATCTCCTACCTGAATATTTTTTAAACAAAATAACTGGTTTTGCTTTTTAAACAACTTTCCCTATTTTGCTACACAGTCCATAAACTCTGCAAGATTTCAGAGCATCAGGTAGAGACTGGAGCGGCCACAACTTGAAGTGTTCAACTTAAAACTGCATTCACACTTCTGCGGAGTGTTAAGAAATGTTGAGGTTCTAGAGGCTCAGGGCTTACGGTAAAATGAATTGAGTTCTTCTGTCACTCCGATAAGTGTATTTCAGAAACAGCGTCATCAATTTACTCCACTCCTAACTTTGTTTTAATGCCACTAAGAGGAAGGGCAATTACACAGAGCAAATAAATACTTGAGTAAATTAAATGCAATCCCGTATTTGCACACTTAACCACTAACCCCAACTCCGAACTAAAAGCAACAACAGTGCTCCAATCGGAAAAGAGAATCCTAATTTTGGCAGAGAGCTCGCTAAAGAGAGAAAACCCTTAACTTCGGGGATGAGTCTCAGGGAATGTTACTAAGCATCTCTCTCTCCACCACCACTGAGGCCTGCGTTACACCCCCCACACACAGGTGGGAGAAGGAGGGCTTCCGGCGCCCCCGCCCCGCGCGCCCGGGTACCTGCGGGGTCAGCGCGCGCTCCCGCCGGGCGCAGGGCCGGGGGCGCGCCGAGGCCGCGACGCAGGCCCGACCCGACAGACGGGCGCTCGGCGGGCGCCGGGGCTCGGTCCGCTCGGGTCGCCGCACTCGCATGCCTGCGCGCCTCCCCGCCTGCTCCC